>NC_088781.1:84261075-84541985 GCF_958450345.1 Calliphora vicina | reverse complement strand
ATGTATGTATGTATGTATGTATGTATGTATGTATGTATGTATGTATGTATGTATGTATGTATGTATGTATGTATGTATGTATGTATGTATGTATGTATGTATGTATGTATGTATGTATGTATGTATGTATGTATGTATGTATGTATGTATGTATGTATGTATGTATGTATGTATGTATGTATGTATGTATGTATGTATGTATGTATGTATGTATGTATGTATGTATGTATGTATGTATGTATGTATGTATGTATGTATGTATGTATGTATGTATGTATGTATGTATGTATGTATGTATGTATGTATGTATGTATGTATGTATGTATGTATGTATGTATGTATGTATGTATGTATGTATGTATGTATGTATGTATGTATGTATGTATGTATGTATGTATGTATGTATGTATGTATGTATGTATGTATGTATGTATGTATGTATGTATGTATGTATGTATGTATGTATGTATGTATGTATGTATGTATGTATGTATGTATGTATGTATGTATGTATGTATGTATGTATGTATGTATGTATGTATGTATGTATGTATGTATGTATGTATGTATGTATGTATGTATGTATGTATGTATGTATGTATGTATGTATGTATGTATGTATGTATGTATGTATGTATGTATGTATGTATGTATGTATGTATGTATGTATGTATGTATGTATGTATGTATGTATGTATGTATGTATGTATGTATGTATGTATGTATGTATGTATGTATGTATGTATGTATGTATGTATGTATGTATGTATGTATGTATGTATGTATGTATGTATGTATGTATGTATGTATGTATGTATGTATGTATGTATGTATGTATGTATGTATGTATGTATGTATGTATGTATGTATGTATGTATGTATGTATGTATGTATGTATGTATGTATGTATGTATGTATGTATGTATGTATGTATGTATGTATGTATGTATGTATGTATGTATGTATGTATGTATGTATGTATGTATGTATGTATGTATGTATGTATGTATGTATGTATGTATGTATGTATGTATGTATGTATGTATGTATGTATGTATGTATGTATGTATGTATGTATGTATGTATGTATGTATGTATGTATGTATGTATGTATGTATGTATGTATGTATGTATGTATGTATGTATGTATGTATGTATGTATGTATGTATGTATGTATGTATGTATGTATGTATGTATGTATGTATGTATGTATGTATGTATGTATGTATGTATGTATGTATGTATGTATGTATGTATGTATGTATGTATGTATGTATGTATGTATGTATGTATGTATGTATGTATGTATGTATGTATGTATGTATGTATGTATGTATGTATGTATGTATGTATGTATGTATGTATGTATGTATGTATGTATGTATGTATGTATGTATGTATGTATGTATGTATGTATGTATGTATGTATGTATGTATGTATGTATGTATGTATGTATGTATGTATGTATGTATGTATGTATGTATGTATGTATGTATGTATGTATGTATGTATGTATGTATGTATGTATGTATGTATGTATGTATGTATGTATGTATGTATGTATGTATGTATGTATGTATGTATGTATGTATGTATGTATGTATGTATGTATGTATGTATGTATGTATGTATGTATGTATGTATGTATGTATGTATGTATGTATGTATGTATGTATGTATGTATGTATGTATGTATGTATGTATGTATGTATGTATGTATGTATGTATGTATGTATGTATGTATGTATGTATGTATGTATGTATGTATGTATGTATGTATGTATGTATGTATGTATGTATGTATGTATGTATGTATGTATGTATGTATGTATGTATGTATGTATGTATGTATGTATGTATGTATGTATGTATGTATGTATGTATGTATGTATGTATGTATGTATGTATGTATGTATGTATGTATGTATGTATGTATGTATGTATGTATGTATGTATGTATGTATGTATGTATGTATGTATGTATGTATGTATGTATGTATGTATGTATGTATGTATGTATGTATGTATGTATGTATGTATGTATGTATGTATGTATGTATGTATGTATGTATGTATGTATGTATGTATGTATGTATGTATGTATGTATGTATGTATGTATGTATGTATGTATGTATGTATGTATGTATGTATGTATGTATGTATGTATGTATGTATGTATGTATGTATGTATGTATGTATGTATGTATGTATGTATGTATGTATGTATGTATGTATGTATGTATGTATGTATGTATGTATGTATGTATGTATGTATGTATGTATGTATGTATGTATGTATGTATGTATGTATGTATGTATGTATGTATGTATGTATGTATGTATGTATGTATGTATGTATGTATGTATGTATGTATGTATGTATGTATGTATGTATGTATGTATGTATGTATGTATGTATGTATGTATGTATGTATGTATGTATGTATGTATGTATGTATGTATGTATGTATGTATGTATGTATGTATGTATGTATGTATGTATGTATGTATGTATGTATGTATGTATGTATGTATGTATGTATGTATGTATGTATGTATGTATGTATGTATGTATGTATGTATGTATGTATGTATGTATGTATGTATGTATGTATGTATGTATGTATGTATGTATGTATGTATGTATGTATGTATGTATGTATGTATGTATGTATGTATGTATGTATGTATGTATGTATGTATGTATGTATGTATGTATGTATGTATGTATGTATGTATGTATGTATGTATGTATGTATGTATGTATGTATGTATGTATGTATGTATGTATGTATGTATGTATGTATGTATGTATGTATGTATGTATGTATGTATGTATGTATGTATGTATGTATGTATGTATGTATGTATGTATGTATGTATGTATGTATGTATGTATGTATGTATGTATGTATGTATGTATGTATGTATGTATGTATGTATGTATGTATGTATGTATGTATGTATGTATGTATGTATGTATGTATGTATGTATGTATGTATGTATGTATGTATGTATGTATGTATGTATGTATGTATGTATGTATGTATGTATGTATGTATGTATGTATGTATGTATGTATGTATGTATGTATGTATGTATGTATGTATGTATGTATGTATGTATGTATGTATGTATGTATGTATGTATGTATGTATGTATGTATGTATGTATGTATGTATGTATGTATGTATGTATGTATGTATGTATGTATGTATGTATGTATGTATGTATGTATGTATGTATGTATGTATGTATGTATGTATGTATGTATGTATGTATGTATGTATGTATGTATGTATGTATGTATGTATGTATGTATGTATGTATGTATGTATGTATGTATGTATGTATGTATGTATGTATGTATGTATGTATGTATGTATGTATGTATGTATGTATGTATGTATGTATGTATGTATGTATGTATGTATGTATGTATGTATGTATGTATGTATGTATGTATGTATGTATGTATGTATGTATGTATGTATGTATGTATGTATGTATGTATGTATGTATGTATGTATGTATGTATGTATGTATGTATGTATGTATGTATGTATGTATGTATGTATGTATGTATGTATGTATGTATGTATGTATGTATGTATGTATGTATGTATGTATGTATGTATGTATGTATGTATGTATGTATGTATGTATGTATGTATGTATGTATGTATGTATGTATGTATGTATGTATGTATGTATGTATGTATGTATGTATGTATGTATGTATGTATGTATGTATGTATGTATGTATGTATGTATGTATGTATGTATGTATGTATGTATGTATGTATGTATGTATGTATGTATGTATGTATGTATGTATGTATGTATGTATGTATGTATGTATGTATGTATGTATGTATGTATGTATGTATGTATGTATGTATGTATGTATGTATGTATGTATGTATGTATGTATGTATGTATGTATGTATGTATGTATGTATGTATGTATGTATGTATGTATGTATGTATGTATGTATGTATGTATGTATGTATGTATGTATGTATGTATGTATGTATGTATGTATGTATGTATGTATGTATGTATGTATGTATGTATGTATGTATGTATGTATGTATGTATGTATGTATGTATGTATGTATGTATGTATGTATGTATGTATGTATGTATGTATGTATGTATGTATGTATGTATGTATGTATGTATGTATGTATGTATGTATGTATGTATGTATGTATGTATGTATGTATGTATGTATGTATGTATGTATGTATGTATGTATGTATGTATGTATGTATGTATGTATGTATGTATGTATGTATGTATGTATGTATGTATGTATGTATGTATGTATGTATGTATGTATGTATGTATGTATGTATGTATGTATGTATGTATGTATGTATGTATGTATGTATGTATGTATGTATGTATGTATGTATGTATGTATGTATGTATGTATGTATGTATGTATGTATGTATGTATGTATGTATGTATGTATGTATGTATGTATGTATGTATGTATGTATGTATGTATGTATGTATGTATGTATGTATGTATGTATGTATGTATGTATGTATGTATGTATGTATGTATGTATGTATGTATGTATGTATGTATGTATGTATGTATGTATGTATGTATGTATGTATGTATGTATGTATGTATGTATGTATGTATGTATGTATGTATGTATGTATGTATGTATGTATGTATGTATGTATGTATGTATGTATGTATGTATGTATGTATGTATGTATGTATGTATGTATGTATGTATGTATGTATGTATGTATGTATGTATGTATGTATGTATGTATGTATGTATGTATGTATGTATGTATGTATGTATGTATGTATGTATGTATGTATGTATGTATGTATGTATGTATGTATGTATGTATGTATGTATGTATGTATGTATGTATGTATGTATGTATGTATGTATGTATGTATGTATGTATGTATGTATGTATGTATGTATGTATGTATGTATGTATGTATGTATGTATGTATGTATGTATGTATGTATGTATGTATGTATGTATGTATGTATGTATGTATGTATGTATGTATGTATGTATGTATGTATGTATGTATGTATGTATGTATGTATGTATGTATGTATGTATGTATGTATGTATGTATGTATGTATGTATGTATGTATGTATGTATGTATGTATGTATGTATGTATGTATGTATGTATGTATGTATGTATGTATGTATGTATGTATGTATGTATGTATGTATGTATGTATGTATGTATGTATGTATGTATGTATGTATGTATGTATGTATGTATGTATGTATGTATGTATGTATGTATGTATGTATGTATGTATGTATGTATGTATGTATGTATGTATGTATGTATGTATGTATGTATGTATGTATGTATGTATGTATGTATGTATGTATGTATGTATGTATGTATGTATGTATGTATGTATGTATGTATGTATGTATGTATGTATGTATGTATGTATGTATGTATGTATGTATGTATGTATGTATGTATGTATGTATGTATGTATGTATGTATGTATGTATGTATGTATGTATGTATGTATGTATGTATGTATGTATGTATGTATGTATGTATGTATGTATGTATGTATGTATGTATGTATGTATGTATGTATGTATGTATGTATGTATGTATGTATGTATGTATGTATGTATGTATGTATGTATGTATGTATGTATGTATGTATGTATGTATGTATGTATGTATGTATGTATGTATGTATGTATGTATGTATGTATGTATGTATGTATGTATGTATGTATGTATGTATGTATGTATGTATGTATGTATGTATGTATGTATGTATGTATGTATGTATGTATGTATGTATGTATGTATGTATGTATGTATGTATGTATGTATGTATGTATGTATGTATGTATGTATGTATGTATGTATGTATGTATGTATGTATGTATGTATGTATGTATGTATGTATGTATGTATGTATGTATGTATGTATGTATGTATGTATGTATGTATGTATGTATGTATGTATGTATGTATGTATGTATGTATGTATGTATGTATGTATGTATGTATGTATGTATGTATGTATGTATGTATGTATGTATGTATGTATGTATGTATGTATGTATGTATGTATGTATGTATGTATGTATGTATGTATGTATGTATGTATGTATGTATGTATGTATGTATGTATGTATGTATGTATGTATGTATGTATGTATGTATGTATGTATGTATGTATGTATGTATGTATGTATGTATGTATGTATGTATGTATGTATGTATGTATGTATGTATGTATGTATGTATGTATGTATGTATGTATGTATGTATGTATGTATGTATGTATGTATGTATGTATGTATGTATGTATGTATGTATGTATGTATGTATGTATGTATGTATGTATGTATGTATGTATGTATGTATGTATGTATGTATGTATGTATGTATGTATGTATGTATGTATGTATGTATGTATGTATGTATGTATGTATGTATGTATGTATGTATGTATGTATGTATGTATGTATGTATGTATGTATGTATGTATGTATGTATGTATGTATGTATGTATGTATGTATGTATGTATGTATGTATGTATGTATGTATGTATGTATGTATGTATGTATGTATGTATGTATGTATGTATGTATGTATGTATGTATGTATGTATGTATGTATGTATGTATGTATGTATGTATGTATGTATGTATGTATGTATGTATGTATGTATGTATGTATGTATGTATGTATGTATGTATGTATGTATGTATGTATGTATGTATGTATGTATGTATGTATGTATGTATGTATGTATGTATGTATGTATGTATGTATGTATGTATGTATGTATGTATGTATGTATGTATGTATGTATGTATGTATGTATGTATGTATGTATGTATGTATGTATGTATGTATGTATGTATGTATGTATGTATGTATGTATGTATGTATGTATGTATGTATGTATGTATGTATGTATGTATGTATGTATGTATGTATGTATGTATGTATGTATGTATGTATGTATGTATGTATGTATGTATGTATGTATGTATGTATGTATGTATGTATGTATGTATGTATGTATGTATGTATGTATGTATGTATGTATGTATGTATGTATGTATGTATGTATGTATGTATGTATGTATGTATGTATGTATGTATGTATGTATGTATGTATGTATGTATGTATGTATGTATGTATGTATGTATGTATGTATGTATGTATGTATGTATGTATGTATGTATGTATGTATGTATGTATGTATGTATGTATGTATGTATGTATGTATGTATGTATGTATGTATGTATGTATGTATGTATGTATGTATGTATGTATGTATGTATGTATGTATGTATGTATGTATGTATGTATGTATGTATGTATGTATGTATGTATGTATGTATGTATGTATGTATGTATGTATGTATGTATGTATGTATGTATGTATGTATGTATGTATGTATGTATGTATGTATGTATGTATGTATGTATGTATGTATGTATGTATGTATGTATGTATGTATGTATGTATGTATGTATGTATGTATGTATGTATGTATGTATGTATGTATGTATGTATGTATGTATGTATGTATGTATGTATGTATGTATGTATGTATGTATGTATGTATGTATGTATGTATGTATGTATGTATGTATGTATGTATGTATGTATGTATGTATGTATGTATGTATGTATGTATGTATGTATGTATGTATGTATGTATGTATGTATGTATGTATGTATGTATGTATGTATGTATGTATGTATGTATGTATGTATGTATGTATGTATGTATGTATGTATGTATGTATGTATGTATGTATGTATGTATGTATGTATGTATGTATGTATGTATGTATGTATGTATGTATGTATGTATGTATGTATGTATGTATGTATGTATGTATGTATGTATGTATGTATGTATGTATGTATGTATGTATGTATGTATGTATGTATGTATGTATGTATGTATGTATGTATGTATGTATGTATGTATGTATGTATGTATGTATGTATGTATGTATGTATGTATGTATGTATGTATGTATGTATGTATGTATGTATGTATGTATGTATGTATGTATGTATGTATGTATGTATGAAATATAGAAAATGTTGTTCTACACAAGATTTTCTATAGAAAATGTTGTTCTACACAAGATTTTCTATAGAAAATGTTGTTCTACACAAGATTTTCTATAGAAAATGTTGTTCTACACAAGATTTTCTATAGAAAATGTTGTTCTACACAAGATTTTCTATAGAAAATGTTGTTCTACACAAGATTTTCTATAGAAAATGTTGTTCTACACAAGATTTTCTATAGAAAATGTTGTTCTACACAAGATTTTCTATAGAAACTGTTGTTCTACACAAGATTTTCTATAGAAAATGTTGTTCTACACAAGATTTTCTATAGAAAATGTTGTTCTACACAAGATTTTCTATAGAAAATGTTGTTATACACAAGATTTTCTATAGAAAATGTTGCTCTACACAAGATTTTCTATAGAAAATGTTGTTCTACACAAGATTTTCTATAGAAAATGTTGTTCTACACAAGATTTTCTATAGAAAATGTTGTTCTACACAAGATTTTCTATAGAAAATGTTGTTCTACACAAGATTTTCTATAGAAAATGTTGTTCTACACAAGATTTTCTATAGAAAATGTTGTTCTACACAAGATTTTCTATAGAAAATGTTGTTCTACACAAGATTTTCTATAGAAAATGTTGTTCTACACAAGATTTTCTATAGAAAATGTTGTTCTACACAAGATTTTCTATAGAAAATGTTGTTCTACACAAGATTTTCTATAGAAAATGTTGTTCTACACAAGATTTTCTATAGAAAATGTTGTTCTACACAAGATTTTCTATAGAAAATGTTGTTCCACACAAGATTTTCTATAGAAAATGTTGTTCTACACAAGATTTTCTATAGAAAATGTCGTTCTACACAAGATTTTCTATAGAAAATGTTGTTCTACACAAGATTTTCTATAGAAAATGTTGTTCTACACAAGATTTTCTATAGAAAATGTTGTTCTACACAAGATTTTCTATAGAAAATGTTGTTCTACACAAGATTTTCTATAGAAAATGTTGTTCTACACAAGATTTTCTATAGAAAATGTTGTTCTACACAAGATTTTCTATAGAAAATGTTGTTCTACACAAGATTTTCTATAGAGAATGTTGTTCTACACAAGATTTTCTATAGAAAATGTTGTTCTACACAAGATTTTCTATAGAAAATGTTGTTCTACACAAGATTTTCTATAGAAAATGTTGTTCTACACAAGATTTTCTATAGAAAATGTTGTTCTACACAAGATTTTCTATAGAAAATCTTAAAATAGGAGAACACATATGGAACCGTAACAGCAAATCCAATATAGAATCGTTTACATAATCTGTTGAAATTTCATAAAATTTTATAGAAATTGCAAACGGAATGACAAACTTACATATACATATTGTTACGTTTTAACCTTTTCAAAACGCTGGTTTATTTTCTTTAAATAAACCGGATACTTTTGATTGCAAATAAAAGCCGTTTAGTAGTTTAAAAATTGCAACAACTCTTTATTTCTTTAAAATGTACAACAACAACAGAATTAAATAGCCACACAATGTTTTTTATACACGTTTATAAATTCTCAGAATTACAGACACAATTTATAATGTACACGAATTTACTTGAAACAAACACAACACACTTTAAGGCACTTAGATGATGTTTCTTCGAAAAGCGTCTCTGATCAACTCACTAATGACTGCAACCTCTGCCACTATTTATAACACTGCATTACCATCTAGAAAGCTCTTTAACTGTCAAAGTTCGAATATTCTAGGTCATACGCCATCTGTGGTGTACTTTCTACAATGTTCTTTAACTGATTATTCGAACTCGAATACAGCGTTGCCAACTTACAATCAAATCAACTGAAAGCTTTTATTTAACAATGCCCACAGATATGTTACAGTTTTACAGCACTGTTACTTGAAAGCATTATGCTACTTTTAAATCAGCCGTTAAAATCGTTATATTTGAATTCAAGTACAATTTCGTAACACTGCCCCCCGCTCAAGCCTGTTCGTCCCGAATAGGCATAGATTCACTTCTCCTATAGGCGGCTAGTAGTTCTAGATGTACGACCTTAATTCCCGATATCAGTCTTCCACATTTCCGTATTCTATAAACCATGTCGTCCAATTTCTTAACTGCCCTATGTGGTCCTTTGCAGTGATTCCTTAATTTGGATGACAAACCCCTATTACGTTGTGAGCTATATCCGGTTTTCATTTGGTCATTTGTCACTTTAATTCGTCTCCGAACGAGTTCATGCATTTCTTTTTCTGCTGAAGCACCTTCACCCATCTTGGAATCCGGCCTGATGATCTTTTCCCTGCGGGACAGACCAAGCACTCCAACAGGAACCATTCCGTCGTTGCACTGTTCAACGAGGGCCTCCATTGTTACATGGCCACTTTTCACATCTGCTGGTTCCAACACCAACCAACCATTGTCTATACAATCCTTCACTTCCTCACGGGCCCATACCAAATCCTCTGCCTCAGTGCTAGCTCTTTTTAAAGGTGGCTCCTGTAATGCTTGATGATTCGCCAGCTGGTTATTTCTTGATGGTGAAACATATCTGGTTCGCTTTCTTGGTGCTCTACAGTTTCGCTGAGTATGACCAATTTTACGACAGTTATAACATTTAATTTTGGTTTTACATTGTTTCTCATTTAAAGCCTCTACAACTGCCTCTTCTTGACATTGAACATTATTCAAGTCCGACACCTTTTTATCAATGCCATCCACACTGTTGTTAATAACATCAGACACTTTCTGAATTTTCTTATCTGTGGCTCTAGAAGATTCTTGAAGTTCAGCTAGAAGCTTCTCGTTGTTTACTTTAATAGTTTCTAGAAGTTTCATTTGCATTCCTTCCATCTTTTCCATAATAGCCGCAAACATTGTGCTTAAATCCATGCTGCTTGTTGCTGAACGTGTAGAAACTTCCATTTCTTCCTTATACTCGAATTCGTAAGCACCGATGTCAATATCACGCCGCTTGAATTCGTCTATCAGCCTCTTCTGCAATTCTGCCTCGTTACCTGCTGTTGGTAGCTCCAACTTACTCAATTCCTTCTTGAGCTGTTCAACTTTCAGTTCCTCAAACTTCATGCTTATTAATTTGCAATCCCACTTCTGACACGAGTTACGTTTTAACCTTTTCAAAACGCTGGTTTATTTTCTTTAAATAAACCGGATACTTTTGATTGCAAATAAAAGCCGTTTAGTAGTTTAAAAATTGCAACAACTCTTTATTTCTTTAAAATGTACAACAACAACAGCATTAAATAGCCACACAATGTTTTTTATACACGTTTATAAATTCTCAGAATTACAGACACAATTTATAATGTACACGAGAACTCCACATTCCGTGTGGAGTTCTCAGTCTCCCATCGGACGCGTCCCAGGTGGCGGATAGGGGGAGCAACTGCCTAGTCTAGTGATACTGTTTTGACAACAGGTCACTAGCCTTGACAAATGCTCAAGCGATGTCAATATCTTAAGATGCATTTTTAACAAATGGTCTGAACTTCTTGACATAGCTAGGTCGGTAAACGGAAATGTGTCAGCCGACTATCATAATACTGTGATGCATTTTATAACAAATGGTCACAGTAGGATGTAATTGGTGTTAGGATACTGTTATTACTGGTGATACATTTTTGACAAATGGTTACCTAGTGCTAACACATTCTCTCTCTCTTCTAGTGTTACTACCCGCGGACCAAAACTGTTCTTTCTCTCTCTACTCTTTCTTTCCCCCCCACTTGTAAGGTCAAGGTGATGGTAGCAGTGCCGAAGACCTGAATGGCTAGTAAGTGGTTAAAGATAACTAGTCGCTAACAGTTCCCCTCCGACGCCAGGGCACGGGTCGGTTGTAATACAGTTTTCGCCTAATCCATGTACGCCGTCCCTGCATGGAGTGTCCATCCCCTTACGGGCTCACTCGTGGGAACAAAAATGAATAACACAACACAAAACAATAATAATAACAAAAAACAAACAGCAAAAGGCCAGCAGGGGAAACCTATGCTGGCTGATTGCAAACAGTCGACTGTCCAACCTTCTGGTGACAGTTTGACTAAAAGCAGCGAGGTAGCCTTGGACTTTAAGCCAAGCACCTCAAAAGCTGCATTAGCCCTCGCTGGTAATATACCAGCAACAGCCCCTGCATTGGACACTGTCGAGAAGACAGTTGTCCCTGCGAAAATGCTACAGGTTGGATCGTCGAACCAGAAGTCGGGTCCAACCACCGTAGCCCCACCCGCCACTACGGCAGAACCGAATGCCCCCATTCGCAAAGAACCATCCAGGAGGGCTTTCGTGCAAAGGCGTGCCGCCATGCGCATTATCGACCGGCTTGGATCCAAGTCGGCCGATGCGCTTAACATCGACGAATTGTCGAAACTAAGTTGGGCTAAGGCTCAACTGGCTGAGCTGGACAGCTCAAACACTCCTCCAAGCGCAGATGCAGCGAACCAAGGCGCATCTGCTGGGCCCAAACGGCAACGCTCAGAGGAGGAGCTGCTCCAGCAGCAAAACACACAGCCGAAGACTAAACGTCCGAAGCAAGAGGCTCGTGTGATAAGAAGGCCTTACAGTGAAGTTGCTCGCAATCCACTTGTAAGGGCTATTATCGACAGGAGTGTTGAACCTGAGGAGATTCTGGCATACATTTAGAGCGGTAATCCCGATCTACCAACCCATAACTGGAAGGTGGTTAAGGTTTCCGCTCCTGAAGGTGCGCATAGAAAGGTGGTCGTAGTCCTTAACAAGGAATCCTTGGCGCCACTACGTGAGAGGCAAAGCAAGATTTACTATGGTTTCGATAGTATCAAGCTGCGCATCTACCGTGGTGACGACAAGCTCGACCCCGAAACTTCTGGTGTTAAACTGGAAGCTCCGCAGGATATGGACTGCAAAATTAAACTGGACGACCCCGCAAGCTCTGAGGACAAAATGGAGACCCAATCACACTCCAGTATGGTTGGGGACCTATTCTGCGCTCTGGGTGATGTGGAGGATGAAGATGTTCTTCTGGAATCAGACCCAGAAGGCATCGACGTTACGGTCATATATGATCCAGACCATGGTGAAGGCGATCCAAGTGAACCTTCACCACTCTAAGGCAGCTTCGGCTGCCCTGCTCCTCCACATTGCTAAATATGGGGAGGACATTGCGTTGGTCCAGGAGCCGTGGATACACAATGGCGAAATTCGTGGACTCAACGCCAAAAAGTACAAACTTTTGTACATAAGACGCACAGGTAAAATAAGATCTTGCATTTTGGTTAAGAACCATCTTAATATCTTCATTCTTCCTGATTACAGCGATGAAGATACAGTAGCTGCTGCTTGGGAGACAGGTGCAGGTAAGGTGTGGCTGCTCTCGAGCTATATGGCGCACGACCAGGTTGGACCACCACCGAATAACCTGGTATCTAATATGATGCGTGCCGCAAATAGGGCCAGAACTCCGATAATTATCGGAGCTGATGCAAATGCTCACCACACAATCTGGGGTAGCTCAGATAGAAACGAACGAGGTGAGTACATTCTAGACTTCATATTAGACTTTAATCTGGTAGTTGTCAATCGAGGTTCAGAACCTACTTTTGTGGTAGCAAAGAGGCAAGAAGTTCTGGACATTACGCTTGTCAGTGCAAGCCACTCGCAACTCATAAGGAATTGGAAGGTTTCAGATGATTGCTCTCTGTCTGATCACAGGTATCTGACATTCTTAATAGAATTGGAAGTTGAGAAGGAAAAGCCTTTTCTAAATAGGAGGAAAACCAATTGGGATGATCACAGGCGGATCCTTGATGGTTTACTTCCCTCACCCCCTCTCATAGGTGACACTAGGGACATTGAAAGCGCTGTGGAAAAGCTCACACTTTCTCTCAGTGAGGCCACAAGACGTACATGCACTCCCTCTGCTCGCAGAGGAAAGGTAAGACCTCCATGGTGGTCTTTAGACATAGCGAACACTAGGCGTAATTGTCGTAAACTATTCAACGAGGCGAAAAGATCAGGCAACTGGTCAATGTATAAGTCTATGTTGAACAAATTTAAGAATATGGTCAGGAGCGCGAAACGTAAGTCCTGGAGGAATTTCTGCAGCGGCGTCGAAAGTTCCTCTGAGACAAATCGTCTGCGCAAGATCTTATCGAAAACACCAACTGTTCAAGGTTATATTCAGAAACAGGATGGTAGGTGGACTACTGATGGACGTGAGACACTAGAAGTACTCATGGACACTCATTTTCCGGGGAACTTGCCTCCAGATATTGCTAGTGCATCCCAACCGAACAATCGGACAACTTCGTCAATTATACTTGACGAACATTTGATAAAATGGGCCATACGGAGTTTTGACTCTTACAAGTCTCCGGGCCCAGATGGTATAATACCCGCTGATCTACAGAATAATATAGATCTAGTCACTCCTTGGCTGATAACTATCTATCATGCCTGTCTTGCATGGTCCTACATACCAAAACGGTGGACCGAATGCACTGTGACATTCATTCCGAAAGGGGGGAAAGCGTCACACACCAAAGCAAAAGATTTCAGACCGATAAGTCTATCATCATTCTTGCTGAAAACCCTTGAAAGAATCATCGACATCCACATACGAGTGTCTTTGAAACAAGGATCAGTATCTCCCTCTCAACACGCCTACATGAAAGGCAAATCCGTTGAGACAGCACTTCACTCCTTAGTGGGATATATTGAGAAATCCCTTGAATTTGGTAATTTCTCGTTATTGGCCTTTCTGGATATAGAAGGAGCCTTCAATAACGTAGAATCTGCAACTATCGTTTCAGCTCTACAGGATCTTGGTTTAGACCAATCAACTGTAAGGTTCATCACAGACCTTCTACGATACAGGATCATTCGCTCCGAAAAGGGAACGGCAGTGATCACGAGAATGGCCACTAGGGGTACACCTCAGGGAGGTGTCTTATCACCACTTCTGTGGAATTTGGCCATAAATTGTCTGCTCAGGAAATTGGATCTCTTAGGTTATAAAACTGTCGCCTACGCGGATGACGTCGCGGTGGCAGTCTCTGGGATCCACTTGGACACGATATCACAACGCCTGGAACATGCACTCAGTATACTGAGTCGGTGGAGTACGGACAGTGGATTGAGTGTAAACCCAGGCAAAACTGAACTTGTACTGTTCACAAGGAGGTACAAGATTCCTCATTTCTCGCTTCCCCGATTAAATGGTGTTGAACTAACACTATCGGACAGTGCAAAATACTTAGGAGTTATTCTGGATAGTAAACTATCCTGGAAACCCAATACCCTTTCAAGGACGTCAAAAGCCTTGACGGCTATGTATGTCTGTAAGAGGGCGATAGGTACGCAATGGGGTATTAGACCCCAGTTTGTCAACTGGCTATGTGATGCGGTCATTAAGCCGACACTATTTTATGGAGTTTCTGTCTGGTGGAAGGCACTAGACAGTGGCTCGACGTGTATGCTATTCGAGAGAGTGTTAAGGAGAATGGCAATCCTGATAACAGGAGCTTTAAGAACGACCGCAACAAAGTCGCTCTTTACTATATTGAACTGGATCCCTGTGGATCTTATGGCAAGAAAAATGGCATTTACTTCTGCCTTTAGGCTAAACGCGATTGGTGCGTGGAAACACGCTCCATATGGTCACGCCAGCATAATAGGTAGTATTCAGACTCTTCCGGAGAATATCGATTACTGCATTTCTAGGCCCTTCTTAGCGAGGAATTTCGATTTCTCAATTCCGTGTGGTACGGAAGCAATGAACGGGCCCTTACATGACACAACGGGTCTCTCAGTCTATACGGACGGTTCTGTGAAGGGAGATCGAGTTGGCGTAGGTGTCTATATTCGGGAACTCGATATTAGGTTATCTTTCAGACTTCCGAATGAATGTAGCATTATTCAGGCTGAATTATCGGCCATCAAAAGGGCGGCTAACTGGCTTAGTTATAACAAGATATCTGACAGGGATATTTGTATATATACTGACAGTCAGGCAGCTATAAAATCCCTGACAGGTGTATACACAACATCTAACTTAGTCCAGGAATGCCGGGCATCCTTAAACAGGATGGCGAGACATTCAATAGTCGTACTCAAGTGGGTACGGGGACACGGGGATATTACTATTACGGGCAACTGTGTTGCCGATGATCTGGCGAGAAAAGGCGCCATGTTACCTGACGGAGACATAGATTTCCTATGTGGGATTCCGTTATCCAAATGCAAGCTACAAATTAGTAACTTCTACTATGAGCTCGCTCAGGCAAGATGGGACTGTGAACCCACATGCACTATGACCAGGACGATATGGCCCCGACTAAATCGGGGACGGACAATTCATCTTCTTGGCTTTACACGCTCACAATTGAGTGGTGTAGTGGCGGTCATAACTGGACACTGCACCTTTGGTAACCACGCTAGGAGACTTGGTTTGTCGTACCACGACTTCTGCAGAAGTTGTCAAAATGAGGAGGAGGATGAAACTATTTTTCATCTTCTTTGTCATTGTCCGGCATTAGGAGATCTACGCCTAAGGTTTCTGGGGCATCGTTCCCTTGATAGTCTCTCTGAGCTCTCGAATATGAGGCTTGAGGGCATTAGTGCCTTTATAGGTAGAAGTAATTGGTTGAAAAGACCAGACACGGGGATCACTTTAGAGTGACCCAATGATCGCCGACTCATTGGCACGTAAATTCTCCAAGATCTCCTCCCTCTCTTTTTCTTCTTACATCTCCTCCTTAACTTCTTCAATCTTCTTCTTCTCCCTTTTTCACTTATATCTGTCCCTCTTTCTTCTTCTTTCTTCTACTTTCAGGTAACACAAAAGGACCATTGATGGACCCATGTGAGCTGCTCTTTCTCTCTTCCTTATTTCGTGGCTGCCTGGAAAACCTAACCTAACCTACTTGAAACAAACACAACACACTTAAGGCACTTAGATGATGTTTCTTCGAAAAGCGTCTCTGATCAACTCACTAATGACTGCAACCTCTGCCACTATTTATAACACTGCATTACCATCTAGAAAGTCTCTTTAACTGTCAAAGTTCGAATATTCTAGGTCATACGCCATCTGTGGTGTACTTTCTACAATGTTCTTTAACTGATTATTCGAACTCGAATACAGCGTTGCCAACTTACAATCAAATCAACTGAAAGCTTTTATTTAACAATGCCCACAGATATGTTACAGTTTTACAGCACTGTTACTTGAAAGCATTATGCTACTTTTAAATCAGCCGTTAAAATCGTTATATTTGAATTCAAGTACAATTTCGTAACAATATGTATATAGCCTTGCCACGTATGATGAAGGGTATTAAAAGAATTAAACACAAGAATCGAACAAAAAGCTTTTTCTGAAATGTTTGTTATTTACTTTCATGTTTAAAAACGGCTAAAAAAATAGAATAATAATATGGGAGTCAAGGCGAATTGTTTAGACAAGTGAACTGTCAATTCACTTGTGTTTGTTGTGTCGAAAAATACAACAAACCCAAAAGCAAAAACAACAACAGGCAACTTTGACAGTTCGACTATCTTTTAACAAAAACAAAGTACCTGTTGTTTTTGTACATGTTGTAGTTCTGTCGTCACCTTCTATAGATTCGCCTTGCTGGGAGTGGTTGCGTTGCTCAATTATTTGTTGACAATAGCAACAAACAACAACAAAAATGAAATAAGCTCAAACGCAACGTGCTCAAACAACGTGGTTGTTGTTTTTGTACAATATTTGTTCTGTGCAGTGTTACCATATGCAAGTTTTCCCTTTTTAGCAAGGTTTTTGAGACGCAAAAAGTTTTATTTTAAAAAAAAAAAGTTTTTTTTGGAAAATTGATATCAATAAGTTGAACCGATGATTTCAAAATGATAGTCCCCAAATTCAATTACTAAATGGGGAGATTGATTTGAATATATTGAAAGTGTCTCCAGCACTAAATTCACATAAATTATCTCCGTTTGATTACATATATGTACGAATTGGGTTTTGTAATTTTAGTATGTACTTAGTACTTAAAAAGTTTTCTTCAAAAAATATATAGCAACACTGGTTCTGTGTACGCGTGAACACATTATAAAAAGCTCTCTCTCAAGGCGAATTTATATACCAGGTGGTGTTGATAATGTTGTTTGGATGTTTGAGCTGTCAATTATCTTGTGATTGTTGCGGCGAATGCTACAACAAACGTAAAAGTAACAAAAACAACAGGCAAACTTTGACAGCTTAAACCACATAAACAAAAACAAATTGCAAGTGGTTTTTGTAAATGTTGTACTTGTTCTAGAAAAGACACCACCTGATATATAAATTCGCATTGCTGAAGATTGACAAAAAAACACAAACATTCATACATACATACATACGTACAAACAAAGATTTCTTTGTTATTATACATATATTTTCATGACGTCATTGAAAACAATAACAAATTACATTGTGTTTTGGTTTTTTTGGTTATATCTCAGGGGCTTCGGATAGTTGATTTCAACACACAGACGGACAGACGGACATGACTATATCGATTCCGCTATCTATAACGATCCAGAATATGTATACTTTATGGTCGCAAATGAAAAATGTGGAAATTACAAACGGAATGACAAACTTATATATACCCTTGCCACTCATGGTGAAGGGTATAAAAATGGATGTTTGTATGTGGGTATGTATGTATGTTCCGAATGAACTCAAAAACGGCTGGACCGATTTTAATGAAATTTTCAACGAATCTTCAGAATAGCCTGGCGGGTAACACTGTAAAGTCAGATTTTTGATTTTCGGTATGTGGGCGGAGGGGCGTGGAAAACTCAAATTTTTACATTATACCGATAATGCCCTATCTATCTATCTATATATATAAAAATGGATGTTTGTATGTATGTTCCGAATGAACTGAAAAACGGCTGGACCGATTTGGATGAAATTTTCAGGGAATCTTCAGAATAGTCTAGCAGGTAACACTGTAAGGTCAGATTTTTGATTTTTCGTCTGTGGGCGGAGGGGCGTGGCATTATCAAATTTTTACATTATACCGCTAATGCCATCTACATATATATATAAAAAACGGCTCTACCGATTTTGATGAAATTTTCAGGGAATCTTCAGAATAGCCCAGCGGGTAACACTGTATAGTCAGATTTTTGATATTCGGTCTGTGGGCGGAGGGGCGTGTAAAAATCTAATTTTTACATTATACCGATAATGCCCTATCTATCTATCTATATATATAAAAATGGATGTTTGTATGTATGTATGTTCCGAATGAACTCAAAAACGGCTGGACCGATTTTGATGAAATTTTCAGGGAATCTTCAGAATAGTCTAGCGGGTAACACTGTATGGTCAGATTTTTGATTTTCGGTCTGTGGGCGGAGGGTCGTGGCATTATCAAATTTTTACATTATACCGCTAATGCCATCTATATATATAAAAAACGGCTTTACCGATTTTGAGGAAATTTTCAGGGAATCTTCAGAATAGCCCAGCAGGTAACACTGTATAGTCAGATTTTTGATATTCGGTCTGTGGGCGGAGGGGCGTGTAAAAATCTAATTTTTACATTATACCGATAATGCCCTATCTATATATATAAAAATGGATTTTTGTATGTATGTTCCGAATGAACTCAAAAACGGCTGGTCCGATTTTGATGAACATTTCAGGGAATCTTCAGAATAGCCTAGCGGGTAACTCTGTAAAGTCAGATTTTTCATTTTCAGTCTGTGGGCGGAGAGGCGTGGCAAAATCAAATTTTTACATTTTACCGCTAATGCCATCTATATAGTATATAAAGAACGGCTGGACCGATTTTGATGCAATTTTTAGGGAATCTTCAGAAAAGCCCAGCGGTTATCACAGTACAGACAGATTTTTGATATTAGGTGTGTGGGCGGAGGGGTGTGTAAAAATCCAATTTTTACATTATACCGCTAATGCCCTATCTATATTAGGGTGGCCCTTAATAAACGAAAGTTGGATTTTGGCCATTCTCACCCCCCAGTTTGGTGAACATTAGTAAAAAAATCATCCTGAAAAAATTTTAGGTAAATCGGTTGGGGTTAAGACGTGCCGCAAGCCCTCTGAAGTTTTGAGATGCATTTACAAGGGGAAAAAATTCATTTTTTTCAGTTTTTGTAAAAATTTTGCCATTAAAAAATTACTTTTGTAATTCAATTTAAAAGAATCGAAATGTGTACGTAATTGTCGTTCTAATGAGACATAAAAAACAGAAATCGGTTAAAAAAATTTAAAGTTATTAAAAATTCGCCAGGCCATTAACGTGTCTCAGGCCACTAGAACAAGAAATGTTGGAACAAAATTAACATATTTTGAGAAATATTAAAATAAAAGCTCATTTTTACTTAAAATATGTCCATATTTACTTGTATATGAGTTTTTGTCTTCGTAGGATACCGTTAACCTATTCTTAGGTATGAACAAAAAAAATTAATTTTTTTAACGGCAGTTTCAAAACTCCATTTTCAAATTTTTAAAAATTTTGTTAAACAAATTTCAGAATTTTTTGATCATCTCATTGGGATTTATTAAGAGTATAATAGGGAATTAAATCGTGAAAAAATTATGAAAATATCTCTTATAGTTTTTCCGTACCTGCGATTTAAATTTTGAAATTTTCGAGAAAAACCAATTATTTGGCAATTTTTAGGCCAATGAGCTCTATTTCCTTACTCTTATGAATTTTAAGTAAAACCTATTCAGAATATTATAGTCCAGATAATTCAAAATATACTCTGAAACTTCTACTAAAATCGGAAGACGTTAACCCTTAAATCGTGAAGGTCAAAGGTCAAATTTTTCAATATTTGGAATTTCTCTTGGAAAGATTTTGAAATGTTCGAAATGTTGTATATTTTTGGGCCGATTTTGATGAAATTTAACAAAAATATAACACAAAGCCTAGTATTTACAAAAGCAGCAGAAAAATTAAAATTAACCCTATATAGCACTTGGTGTTAAAATGACCCCAAACTTCTAAAACCATAAAAAATTATGATTTTAAAAGTTTGGTGTCATTTTAACCCCAAGTGCCATTAAGCGTTAATTTCCATTCTTGTGCTGTTATTATAAACCCTAGAGTTTATGTTATATTTTTGTTAAATTTCATCAAAATCGGCCCAAAAATATACAACATTTCGATCATTTCGAAATCTTTCCAAGAGAAATTCCAAATATTGAAAAATTTTACCTTTGACCTTCACGATTTAAGGGTTAACGTCTTCCGATTTTAGTAGAAGTTTCAGAGTATATTTTGAATTATCTGGACTATAATATTCTGAATAGGTTTTACTTAAAATTCATAAGAGTAAGGAAATAGAGCTCATTGGCCTAAAAATTGCCAAATAATTGGTTTTTCTCGAAAATTTCAAAATTTAAATCGCAGGTACGGAAAAACTATAAGAGATATTTTCATAATTTTTTCACATTTTTATTCCCTATTATACTCTTAATAAATCCCAATGAGATGATCAAAAAATTCTGAAATTTGTTTAACAAAATTTTTAAAAATTTGAAAATGGAGTTTTGAAACTGCCGTTAAAAAAATTAAATTTTTTTGTTCATACCTAAGAATAGGTTAACGGTATCCTACGAAGACAAAAACTCATATACAAGTAAATATGGACATATTTTAAGTAAAAATGAGCTTTTATTTTAATATTTCTCAAAATATGTTAATTTTGTTCCTACATTTCATGTTCTAGTGGCCTGAGACACGTTAATGGCCTGGCGAATTTTTAATAACTTTAAAATTTTTTGACCGATTTCTGTTTTTTATGTCTCATTAGAACGACAATTACGTACACATTTCGATTCTTTTAAATTAAATTACAAAAGTAATTTTTTAATGGCAAAATTTTTACAAAAACTGAAAAAATGCATTTTTTCCCCTTGTAAATGCATCTCAAAACTTCAGAGGGCTTGCGGCACGTCTTAACCCCAACCGATTTACCTAAAATTTTTTCAGGATGATTTTTTTGCTAATGTTCACCAAACTGGAGGGTGAGAATGGCCAAAATCCAACTTTCGTTTATTAAGGGCCACCCTAATCTATATATATAAAAATGGATGTTTGTATGTGGGTATGTATGTGTGTATGTATGTTCCGAATGAACTCAAATCGGCTCCACCGATTTTGATGAAATTTTCAGGGAATCTTCAGAATAGCCTGTCGGGTAACACTGTAAAGTCAGATTTTTGATTTTCGGTCTGTGGGCGGAGGGGCGTGGCATTATCAAATTTTAACATTATACCGCTAATACCATCTATATATATAAAAAACTTCTGGACCGATTTTGATGAAATTTTCAGGGAATCTTCAGAATAACCCAGCGGGTAACACTGTAAAGTCAGATTTTTGATATTCGGTCTGTGGGCGGAGAGGTGTGTACAAATCTAATTTTTACATTATACCGATAATGCCCTATCTATATATATAAAAATGGATGTTTGTATGTATGTTCCGAATGAACTCAAAAACGGCTGGTCCGATTTTGATGAAAATTTCAGGGAATCTTCAGAATAGCCCAGCGTAAAGTCAGATTTTTCATTTTCGGTCTGTGGGCGGAGAGGCGTGGCAAAATCAAATTTTTACATTTTACCGCTAATGCCATCTATATATATAAAGAACTGCTGGAATCTTCAGAAAAGCCCAGCGGTTATCACTGTACAGACAGAGATTTTTGATATTAGGTGTGTGGGCGGAGGGGTGTGTAAAAATCCAATTTTTACATTATACCGTTAATGCCCTATCTATATATATAAAAATGGATGTTTGTATGTGGGTATGTGTATATGTATGTTCCGAATGAACTCAAAAACGGCTCCACCGATTTTCATGAAATTTTCAGGGAATCTTCAGAATAGTCTGTCGGGTAACACTGTAAAGTCAGATTTTTTATTTTCGGTCTGTGGGCGGAGGGGCGTGGCATTATCAAATTTTTACATTATACCGCTAATACCATCTATATATATAAAAAACTTCTGGACCGATTTTGATGAAATTTTCAGGGAATCTTCAGAATAACCCAGCGGGTAACACTGTAAAGTGAGATTTTTGATAGAGAGGTGTGTACAAATCTAATTTTTACATTATACCGTTAATGCCATTATATATAAAAACAGATGTGTGTATGTATGTTCCATATGGACTCAACGGCTGGACCGATTTTGATAAAATTTTCACGGAATCTTCAGAAAAGCATAGCGGGTAACACTGTAACACATATACATAAATACTTTTTTTTATTTCCAACATTCAAACAATGACAATTTTCATTTTGTTGCTTAACATCATTCTAAAAATTAATGATTTGGTGTAAAAGAAAAAAAGGAAAACATTCCAACACATGTCCGGTACTATAGAAGTTCTTTTATATTATCAATCGATGATAAACAATTTTGTTTACTCTTGCAAATTTGGTGCAGATTAAAAAATTTCCATATTAAATCTATTAAAAAAATTATATTTTGAATAACTCTCTGCATATCACTTTTAATAAAAAATAACGGTTTAATTCAAATAAAATTTGTTTTCGAAAGGGCATATACGTCTAGAGTCGCAGAAACGGGAAGAGAACGAGATTGACGGCTTCAGCAAATGCGTCGCAGTGCATCTTCATCGAGTGCTGCAGAAACACCTCAACAGCATATAGTTGTTTGCTCCCGAATGACTCGATCAAGAGAAAGAATCGATTTAAAGTTGCCCGGATTTTATTACAATAAGTATGATGACTACAGGAATCACAAGGATGTACTAATTAGCGCAATAAACAAACATTACTTACATTGAAGCATTTTGAAGTTCCCTAAGGAATCCCCGGGAATGTGCTGTTCGAACGGTAAAGTTATTCTGCCACCAGTTATGGAGCCGTCTGAGTTGCTACTAAGTTACATTTCTGGCGCCAATCCTATTTCCAAACACTTCCTTCAAATTATCCAAAAGTACAACACATGCATTCAAATGATGTCGGCTTCATGCCCACCTGTAAAGTTCAAGGCAAAATGTACCACAGATTTGAATCATTGCTCACGCTTCCCAATGACTATACGAAAAATTCCAATTGATCCCTCCACAAATGAGATTTCATTTCCGGACTTCTGCCAAATGCAAATGAATATTCTAGACGTTGTCAACAAAGTATTCCCAAGTCTTACAACGAACTACAACAATTCGGATTGTCTGTGGGAACATGCAATTTTGGCACCAACAAATAATGATGTTAACAAGATCAATAAGCAAATACTATTGAAACTGCCTAGCAAAACAATAAAATACAAATAGATTGACACAGTAATGAACGAAGAACAAGCCGTCGATTATCCTACTGAATTTTTGAATTCATTGAATCACCGACTTTGTCCGAAACTGTATATTAAATTCGAGATGCAATATAAAAGAGATGTTTTCTAAGGGCCAGCAACGCGGACCGGGTTCAGCTAGTATTTCATAAAAATGAATGTGTGTATATATGTTCCGTATGGACTCAAAAATGGCTGGACCTATTTTGATGATATTTTCACGGTGTCTTCAGAAAAGCCTTTTAGGTAACAGTGTAAAGTCAGATTTTAATTTTCTGTCTGTAATAAACAATTTGGTTTGCTTATAGGGTCATTAATAAGATATTTCCATACTGAATTTTTGAATTCATTGGAACCAGCCGAAATGCCACTACATGTATTAACATTGAAGGTTGATTCACCGACTTTGTCCGACACTGTATATTAAAATCGAGATCGATATGCAATATAAAACAGATGTTTTCTAAAGGCCAGCAACGTGGACCGGGTTCAGCTAGTAAGCAAATACAATTGAAACTGCCTGGTGAAACAATAAAATACAAATAGATTGACACAGTAATGAACGAAGAAGAACATGCCGTCGATTATATTACTGAATTTTTGAATTCATTGGAACCAGCCGGAATGTCACCATATGTATTAACATTGAAGGTTGGATCACCGACTTTGTCCGACACTGTATATTAAAATCGAAATGCAATATAAAACAGATGTTTTCTAAGGGCCAGCAACGCGGACCGGGTTCAGCTAGTTGTTTATAAATGTGTGTGTGTTTTATCGATTTATAATCATATTGGCGCATATTCATAAACGATCACCAAGTGTTAACTTTTTTAAGTACCTATTTAAGTTATTCACAATTGGTTACTTTCAGCACAAATAGTTAGCACTTAATCATGTGTAAAGTTGTAACTAAATGGCAACTAACTAATACATTCAAAAAAACAGCTGATTGATTTCATTTTAATACATCTATACAAAAATAATCTAGAGATGTGTTTTTTTTTTGTCAACAACATTCTATTGAAAAATTTCATTCTACATACCCTTATTTTAATTGATTTACATACAAACTGTAACTATAAATTTTGTATGTACTTTTTAGAGAACGAAAATAGATTTTTAATAGCTTTATAAGCCTTTTAATTAATTACGGTATATATCGATCAAAATATTATCGACATTTTGTTTTCTCTACATGTCAAAGCAGTAACTAAGCTAGTTATGAATTGCGAATAAGATCTACAACTATCTATAAACTATTTTTTAGTTTCTGTTTTACTAGTTCCGACTTTAGTTATGAATATGCGCCATTATGTTTTTGTTATCGTGATTCGCGCTAAAACATAAAACCAAAAGAGAACCATAAAAACGCGCTAAAAATAAGCACAAAACAAAACCAGTTGAAATGGTTTCGTGCGAAAGAGACAAATATATTTTTTTGCTGTGTCGCCTTTGACGCAACTTCGAAGACATGCGGGCCACAAAGTATACAGAGCTTTTTTTGATATTGTTTCGATAGAAAGAGAAAACATATTTGCGGTTTAATACAGACAGAGCGTTAAAACAAACAACTATATAAATAAGCACAAAACCAAACCAGTTGAAATTGTTTCGAGCGAAAGAGACAAATATATTTTTTTTGCCGTGTCGCCTCTGTATACTTTGTGATGCGGGCGCAAACTGAAATCAAGACTACGCAAATCGAACGACTACCGAAACTTCGAAGCCATGCGACGGAAACTGAAACAAAATCGACGCAACTTCGAAATCACAGACATTTTAAAAATACGCAACTTCGAAACGACGCAAACCGGGGTATTGGTGTATATGTTCAATAAAAACAAGTAAGAACGTAAGAAATAATACCCTACACTAAGTAAATGAGCAAAAACATTATATGGGAAGTATGACTAATTATGGACCGATAGCCATGAAATTAGGTCGTGTGATTTATGTCTATATGAAAGTTATTTCTGTTGAGTTTTATGTGTAAAGCTACACACAAAAAAATAATCGAGGCTATATTAACTAAGCTTAATTAGTTAATTTCTTTTTATATGAAAACTAAAAACTAAGTTTTATTATCTATGCCAATAGGTAATTCAAACAATACACTTTACCTAAAAACTATTGGAATTAGTTATTTGATGTTTGGTATCTTTTTCGATGTTGTTTTTGTTTATTTTATTGTCAATTGAAAATATTTTTGGTGCAAAAGGGTATGTATGAAATTATCTAAAATTTTAGTTATATTAACTAAGAAACTTTGTAAATGCCATTCTACCCTTGCGCTTAGTTAAATTTATACTATATTCTTAGGAAATATAACCTATGGATTTTTTTGTGTGTAGGTACTAGGGATATAATATATTGACAATTTTTGCAAATATGCAAATTGGCATAGCATAGTCGTATAGATCATTAAAAAATATAAAAAACCACGGTATTATTTTTTCGCGGTTGTTAAAAAAGTTCACGCACCAAACGCAAAAAAGTTCTTCATGAAATATATTCAATTATTTTGAAATACAATATATTTTATTTTAATAATAACTGCGGACATACTTTAAAAGATATTTTTTAAATAAGGAAAGTATCCCTCTCACTTGCAAAAAAAATATGAAATTATTTATATATTTTTCAGAGAAAAAAAATTTGGTTTGTTAGAAATTGGTGTTGGTACGTGATGTTTTTGATTCCAAATGACCTAAATGATTTTCATTACTTATACAACATTGGCCATCACGTGGTGGTATGCCAAAAATTTCGCCAAAATTAGTTATATGGATACTAGGTACTCTGTTCAAAATTTCGTGCGAAATGCTGTCAAACTACATATAAAATATTTGGAATGAAATATATGCGAAATAATTTCGCACAAGCAGTACTCTGTTTTTAATTGCTTGTGGTTTTTGTAAATGTTGTATTTGTTGTAGTACTGTCGCTAATTTATTAATATACTTTGATACGCAACACTTCTTTCGCACGAAATTAAAACCAACAGCTAGCTGTCAAACACCATAATTTTTCGCAAATATGAACAGAGTACTAACCTTATACCAAAAATATTAAAATGCTTCTTTTGTAAGTCAAAATTTGTCAAGATATCTATATAAATTAAACATTTATGACCGATAAAGTTCAATTTTGGGAGGGCATTTGTATGGGGCTAGGTGAAATAATGGACCGATTTCAGCCAGTTCCCTTGCGTGAAAAAAATTATATGTACCAAATCTTATTTTCAAAATTGCGACCTGATTAATCGACTTTTAATCGAAAGTTATTCTGAGTCGATCAGTACTTTAGGTGGGTGTTAAATAAATATTTAATATTTAAACTAGAAAATATTTTGTTAATTAGCATTTATATAATGCCAATGGAGGTAAAAATACAAGCATATTCTGATTGTATTACAAAAGCAAGAGAAATTTTCAAAGATACTTGGAATTTCAAAATTAAGAACATTAAATTTAAATGTACAAATTAAATAAACATTGTTAATACTGTTATGTAAAACACTGAAGATATTTTGAGAGTATCATCATATGCATATGGTCAATTCACAGGGTCTCTTATCAGTCACATTGTCATAATGTCCTAATATTTCACGGCTCGGCAGCTCGGCTTAACCGACTCTTAGGCGTTCGGCGCAGATCTCTGCTGGTTCGTTACGACAACACAATATAGAATAGTACAAGGTATATTAATTATAAGGTAGTGTCATCGGCGAATTCAGAATACCGAGCGAATTGGTTATATTTTTTTATATGTAGTTTGACATTGTGCCTGCATTTGAAGGCGAATTGGCTGTCAGGGAAAAATGTCAAAAACAGCTCAAAAATAAATCAAAGCGAATTTTTGTTAAACAAAAAATGTTTATAAATTTGAATCTGTTTGTAATTTAATTTGATGTTTTTAAAAATAAAACTAATCTCGTGTAGTATTATTATTGTTTTTAAAACATAAACGAATTTAACAGCAAAACAAAGTTTGACATTTACAAAATGTAAACAAAGTTTGACATTTATACTGCACAACGGCGAAAAATGAACATAGTAGCAAAAAACGATCAGCTGTTCTGATAACACTACCTTATAATTAATATACCATGGAATAGTATTACTTTAAGACATTTTTTGCTTGAAATGCAATAACAAAATTTTTAAACCATTGTAGACTTGCCACCTTTCGAAATTTCCAAAACGGGACACCACTAAATGATCAGAGAACGATGGAAAAAACATGGAAAATGACCTAGCGTGGTTTCAGAAACACCTTCAAATTCAGAAGTTATTCTGAAAAAACCGTTTACAGTGATGTTTTTCAACTTATCGATCTGTAACTCAGTCAGTTTTTGTTCAATTTTTATTTTTTTTAACGTGTTGGGAAATAAATCTTATTACGCTTCAAAATGGCATGCATTTATTGATACATTTGTAAGTTATAAGTATTGCTTTTGTTACGATCTTTTTTGATTTGAGTCGCTTTTCATTGTTTATTTTGATATGATATCAATGTATAAAGAAAAGTTCTTAATAAAACATGGTTTTAATTTTTCAAATCGGATGAAAACTGTAAAAGTTATTCAACTTTTCATTAATACCTTTTTGAGTATTTTCTCCCCCAGCGCATATAAATGTAAAAAAACAGGGTAAATATTTTCGAATATGTTTTTGGAATGCAAATGTTTTTGGAATGCAAACGGCATACGCCAACACAAAAACGAACTCGAATATTTTTTAAGAAACCAACAAATTGATGTAATGCTGGTTTCTGAAACTCATTTGACGTCCAGAAGTTCCTTTCGAATAAATGGATATGTAATATATGACACCAAAGATCCCAGAGGTAGAGCATGCGGAGGCTCGGCAATTTTAATAAAAGCTCGAATAAAACACTACTTAATGTGTGATTTTTGCGAAGATTATCTTCAAGCTACTACAATCTGTCTTGAAGATTTTCATCGAAACTTAGTGATTTCATCGATATACTCACCCCCAAGATTCTCAATTACAGAAAGTCAATATAATAGATTTTTTAAATCACTAGGCCCCCGTTTCCTGGCTGCTGGCGATTATAATGCTAAGCACACATTCTGGGGATCACGACTGATTACCCCTAAAGGTCGTGTTTTGTTCGACTCAATTTCTAAAATGGGTTTGCATGTGCTTTCGAGCGGCCAACCTACTTACTGGCCTACTGACCCACGAAAAATACCGGATGTTATTGATTTTAGCGTGATGAAAAATATCCCTAGAGAAATGATTCAAATTGAATCCTCGCTGGAACTATCTTCAGATCACTCACCCACTATTATTACTTTATTGAGCCCCCTAGAAATTGTATCCCCGACTGGTAATTTAGCGATGGCAGGCACAAGAATAAATTGGCTCAAATATAAAAAATACCTCAGTACACATTACTCGGAAAACATACCGCTAAGAACACCAGAAAACATCGATCACTCTCTTATCAATTTCGATAAAAATCTCAGAATGGCTGCTCAACATGCTACCCAAACACCCCGACAATTCAGATATAATAGAATTAATTCTGCAGATGTCGAACGGCTCTTAAATGAAAAAGGAAGATTTCGAAGAGAGTGGCAATTGCACAGATTCCCCCAACTAAAATCGAAGCTTAAAGATTGTATAAAAAGACTTAAAAAGCTCTTGGAATTTCGAAAAATGGAATCATTGAATAAATATTTAGAAAGCCTGGACGCAACCCCGCAATCGGATTACTCATTATGGCGAGCAACAAAAAATCTTAAAAGACCCGTTATATGTAAGTCCCCCTTGCGAAATTCAAGTGGTGGTTGGGCAAGAAATGATACTGAAAAAGGGAATCTGTTTGTTAATCATTTAAAAAAAGTATTTACACCGAACACATCAAACGAAGCAATTGAGTTGCCACCTGTTGCACCATATTTTGCAGCAGCCGTACCCCTACGTTTTGAGATTCGAGAGATCGAAAATGCTATTGCTGATTTAAATCCCAAGAAAGCGCCTGGTATGGATAAGATCAGTAACAAGATGCTTATGGAGCTACCCCGGATAGCAATAAAAATAATTCTTTTTATTTTTAATGCTATATTACGACTTGAATATTATCCACCAGAATGGAAGGTTTCACTGGTTACCATGATACCCAAGCCGGGAAAAGATCACACAAAAGTAGAATCATACAGACCCATCAGCCTATTGTCTAATATATCAAAGCTATTTGAGAAGATACTTATGAACAAGTTGTACCCGATGTTAACTGAAAACAATTGTATTCCGAATCATCAATTTGGATTTAGAAGAAAACACAGTACTATCGAACAAACCCATAGACTTGTAAATATGGTGAGAAAAGCGTTTAAAGAAAAGAAATACTGTTCTGCACTCTTCATCGACATCTCTCAAGCGTTTGATAAGGTATGGCATGCTGGATTAATGTACAAATTGAGTCAAAATTTACCGGCAAACACACATAAGCTGTTGGAAAGCTATTTAACTGGTCGAACATTTAAGGTTAAAGAGGGAAACTTTTTAAGTACTGCACAACCCATTGAAGCTGGAGTCCCCCAAGGCAGTATCCTGCGACCTTTTTTATATTTGATGTATTCGTCTGATATGCCAACTAACAATCGCACTCATACATCAACATTTGCTGATGATACTGCTATTCTAAGCATTCATGAAAACCCTCAAGAAGCGTCTCGTCACTTACAAAACCACATATTTGAATTAGAAAAATGGTTAAAACAATGGAAAATTAAAGTCAACGAGCAAAAATGTACACACATTACATTTACATTGCGTAGAGAATCATGCCCCCCTATTCATATCAATAACCAAACAATAATTCAACAATCGGAAGTGAAATACCTCGGAATACATCTCGATCGTCGCCTTACATGGAAAAGTCATATAGATGCAAAGTTGACTCAAATGAAATTGAAATCAATTCAAATTAATTGGCTTATTGGCAGAAACTCCACGCTTAGTTTAGATTGTAAACTTCTACTTTATAACATGATCATAAAACCGATATGGTGTTATGGCATACAGTTATGGGGCACGGCCTCAACGTCAAATGTAGAAAAGATCCAAAGACGCCAAAACAAGTTTCTAAGAATGATCACAGTTGCCCCCTGGTATATCAAAAACGCGAATATACACAAAGATCTAAACGTGCCCATTGTAAAAACTGAAATCTCGAAAAACGTACAAAAATATTTAAAAAAACTTGAAGTTCACCCAAACCCGCTGGCCCGCAACATATTAGATAACCGTGGCCACACTCGATTAAGAAGGAGGGACACAGCAGACCTAATCTAGAAGGAAGAATGCCAATTTAACCAAAACAACCATGAACACAACATTTTTTCGTCCGGCACTGGCTGGACTAATTAAATAATAATATTAGATATACGATTTGAACCACTTATTGTTAGTTCATTAAATAATGAAGATACAATAAATAAATGATGAAAAAAAAAAAAAAAAAATATTTTGAACTTTTTTCGAAAAAGATTAATAACTTTTGCAAATATAAACCGATTTTAATAAGTAATATCTCCTTTTTGTCTATATAAAATTCTTTAAAGCACTGTGCAAAAAAAATTTGGTTTTCGTAGAAAAAAATTAAAATCACTTGTTGAATTTGAAAAATTACGAAAAAAATAAAAAAAAAAAATTAACTTTTTTAATAACTTCTTTGATTATTTTTTAAAATTTTGAAATCGGGTTTAAAATGTCTGAATTAGAGGTATTGAAGTACTACCTACCCTAAAACACTTGTTTCAAAATAACTCAAAATTTTGAGGGTGTTCAAAATCTTTGAAAACGGTTTTAGCATGTCCTCACCTAGGCATACAACCTCCATTAGTACGCTTTTCAAGTTCTGACAAAAAGTGTTATTTTGAAGCAGTGTTATTATCCTATTTTATTTATTAAAATCAACAATAACACATTAATTTTAATTGTGTAAAATCTGGAGAACTATTACTGTGAAAGTCTTCGAACTTTATACAGGAGTAAATAGTTATTTTGGAATATCTGGAGAACTATAATTGTGGAAGTCTTAAAATTTTGCCCTAATATCACCCTTACTATTCTACATTTTTTGGGTGAAAATGTTATTGTGTTAGTGGGCGTGACATCTCTCATACAAAGTAAATAGTTAATTTCGAATATCTGGAGTACTATAATTGTAAAGTATTTAAACTTTGTATGAATCAAATTCTTGTCACTATACGGATATTGGCTGAAAATGGGCGAGACTGAATTTTTTAAAGTAAATAGTAATTTTCAAATATCTGGAGTACTATAATTGTGAAATTCTTCCAACTTTATATGAATCAATTTCATATCACGACATGAAGTTTAACCAAATTGGGAAGAATCGGAACAAGGTTTAAGTCACCTACCACACAAAGGAAAATAAATATTTTCAGAACTATAATTGCGAGATTCCTCAAACTTGTCCTATAGCTCACTTATCATTTTACATAGTTTGGCTGTAAAATGGTCGGGATTGGATTAGTGGGAGTGACACCACCCATACAAAGTATATAGTTAATTTCGAATATCTGGAGTAATTGTAATGTATTTAAACTTTGTATGAATCAAATTCTTATCACTGTACAGAGTTTAGCTAAAATGGTCTAGATCGGAACAGTGGGTGTGAAACTTTCCATTCAAAGTACATAGTAAATTTTGAATATCTGGATAATTAAAATTGCGAGATTCTTCAAACTTTGTCTGAAAATTTATTTTTTATAATTTTACCTAATTTGTTTCACCTCATTAAAAAAATAGTTTATAAAATCTTTAAAATTTTTTTATTTTACTACGTAGGAGTAACGAAGCGCAGCCGGTTATTTAATAAAGTTTACCTATTTCAGTTCATAATTTAAAATTTATATTTTTAATCGCTTTTATCAGCTTTTTCATTATTATTTGAAGTAATAAATTCGACAAACTCAGTCCATTTCAATGGACCAACAACTCACCTTTAACTAAAGGTACAAGCATCCTAGAGCGAGTATCGTGCCATTTATTTTTCATGAAAGTTAAATAATGTTTACTAATGCCCAGTTTTTGACTTGTTATTTAAATACGTATTTAGTTAATTTTAACTTAAAATTAAGTTGTATTTAAATACAGTTTGAGTTTTTCAGTGCTACATAATTTGTCTTATTTAAATAAGATAAAAGTATGGTAGCACTACTAAATATCAAAAATTTATCGATAGTTTTGCTTAAAACAGCTGTTCAACCAAAACAAAAATTGATACATTTTGCCCAATAAGAAATAAAAGTTTATTAAACAATAAAATTATTGGTAGGAAAATGCACAAAAGAAGCTCCAATTGCCCCGCATCGGAATTGTAGTTTCTGCAAGACGCTTTTTTTAGCAAGACGCTGTTGTTTGTTTTTTTTTTACTACAATAGAGTGAAAAAAAAAACCAAACAACAAAAGTCAGCTGTCAAAAACATATGGTAGTTTATGAAACTTAAATAGAATTTAAATGGCCAACGTTGGCCATTTAAGTATCATTTAAAAAAGCACTGAGAAACTCATTTTCGTATTTAAATAGAACTTAAATATAATTCATATTTAAATACGAAGTCAAAAACTGGCTCTAATGAGTTTATTGAAACTCATAGAAGTTAATGCACTAAGTACCTATGTATATTGTTAAATAGTGATATTCAGTTTTTAGAAAATACTATATTTCAGAAAATAAAGCATCCTTGTCTATCAGTATTTCCAATTTTTGATTTTTTTATATTTTTTGTGGTAATTAATGAAAAAGTTTTTTTTTTTAAACGGGACAAATGGCGTCCCGTTCAGAGTATCGCCGGGACACGGGACATTCGACTCTAAAACTGGTCTGTCCCGTCGAAAACGGGACGGTTGGTTTAGACTCATTGTGAAATATTAGAACATTATGACAATATGATATGATAAGAGTCCTTGTGAATTGACCAATAGTATCAAAAAAGTAAGACCGTAATAATTTTCCCATCCCTGTCGTCAAGGTTCAAATACTATTTTCTACAAGCAGCAATAGTGCTAAAATCCGGTATTTTACCGAAATAATTATTTCGGTATTAATACCGTTAATAACGGTATCGGTTGCCAACCTTGTAATAAACTACATAATCTTTCATAGATTATGTCAGCATTTATATACAGTAGCCCAAGAGAGTCTACAAAAATTTTTATGTTACTTTAATTTAAAGCAGTTTTTTTAGTTTTTTTTTATGAAATATATAATAATACATGTCTTATGTCGATTTTAGCAAAAAAAATTCATATAACGCCCAAAAGTTCACCGTTATTAGAGTTATTGATTCTGAGTAAAATAACGAAAAATTTATTCTCGGTCACGCCTACTTTTGGGTGGGCAGGGCTATTAAGTTTCATAATATTTTGAACATTAAAAAAAATCGTTATTAGACTCAGAATCAAAAATTCTAATAACGATGAAATTTTGGACGTGATAGGAAATGTTGCTAAACCCGACTTAAGTGATGTTGTTTTAATTTTTTAGTGTAAATTTATTTTTTTAACAAATATATTTCATTACTTTTAACTTACAAATACAGCTTTCAACGAAAGAAATTTAACTTGAATTCCTGTATGTAGACTTTATTGGGCTACTGTATGTAACTCACGAGTTTTTTATTTTGTTACTTTCTGTAGACGTCATGACAATTCCATGTATTCCTTACGGGGAGCACCAAAGGCAGACGTGGACACATAAAATTCTATATTTTCATCCAACCAATCACAATATTTGGATTCAAATTTCGTAGCAGAAAATTTTACGGTTTTCCATTTTATGTCAAAGGATTTAACAAACTTTTCGATTTTACATAATTCCGTTTTATCCACTTTATTATTATGTGTACTTTCGATAAATTTCAATATGAGGTTGACTTTATCTTGAAATTGATCAGTTTTATGTTTAAGTAAAATGGAGGACAAAGTTTTTTTTTTAATGTGATCGTCATCTTTAGCTAATTATAACTAATGTCAATTGTGGATTGAGTATGATTATATATTAATTATTCTTCATGAGTTTTATATAATAGGTTACCTGTAGTCAACGTTTATATATGTGAAGGTATATTTGGAAATTTACCTGTTCTATTACCTGTAGTAAAAAAATAGTATTATGTATGAAATATGTTTTAGGGATATCCCAGGTATTTCATATTATACCTGGGATTCATTGTTAAAAAAGAGTTGTAATCGCTTAATGTTTGTACTTATGTATTATATAAGTACCTAACATTGAAGTTGTTATGGAAGAAAATAACTTGGTGATGAAATTTCACTAGACATGTTAATCATTCGTTCATTACTGTGACACGTGGACAAAATAAGATAGACATATTATACATCAATATTTTGGAAATTGCATCTTTTCAAAAATGTTTAAATATATTGAAAATTAAAAACTTCATAGAAGAGTTTTTGCAAAAAAAAAAGATAAATTTTTTTTTTTATTTTTTGTTGAAAATTTAAATTTTTAAACTGCTATAACTTTTTGGTTTATGAATATTTTTTAATTATATAGACATTTTTTGTCGGAATGCAAAAGTGAAAATTTGGATTTAGATTTGTTATTGAGAATCCCACAATTCCCAAAAAACTTTTCAAAAATCCCAAAATTGGGATTTTTTGATTTTTGGATCTATTGAAGAACAGATTGGGACATACAAAACTGGTCTTAATTTTTTGAAAGCAGCTATGCGATTTTAGAATATGTTGTCTAAAGTTGAAATTTACATAAAAAATAGGTCTACTTCGGAAGGCTCTGGACCACGCAATGATACGAATTTTGATATTATTTTGCTTTTATAATATTTCCCGAAATGTTATCTTTCAGAAAAATATAAACACATTATTTATTTTTTCCTCATTTTCTGTATAATTTAAAATTAAACTTTTTTCGAAAAAAATGGCGAACAAACGACTTCTTAATTTTTTTAAGTTTGATATTTTTTAACAATTCTTTCTTAAGATTATTAATAAATTTGTTGTTAATTCAAAAAAAGAATTGGATCCGTTATTAGCAAAATGGCAGGCCAAGGTAGGCAAAAAAAATTAAAATTTTACTTTTCAAATGCGAATAACTCGTAAACTATAAGAGATAATATATGGCTAAAGCAATGTTTTTTGTAGATCTCGTCTAGTACATTCCATATATATAAAAATCTTTCAAATCGGATCGCAAACAAAAATTTGGCATCATTTTTAATTTTTGATATACCCGAGGTGCCCCACTTTGGGGCATTGTGGCTCGGCCCCCCTTGGTTGTTTAAGCCCAAATTCAAAACTTAAACTTATCGACACCTCCTCTAGCCATGGGAAATTTTATTAAAATCGGGCTATTCGTTTAGAAGTTACAGATTTATTTCCACTTTTTTTTCAGATCCCCCACTGTGCATCAGTTGCCATACTATATATCATCTGGTTCGCTCTATGAGCAGGGCTCCCAGATTTTTTTCGAGACTTATCCCCAAATTAAAATTGTTCATTCCCGAAATACCCCAAAAAACAGTTTAATTTTAATTCATACATATTTATATGTACTTTATTTGTTCTACAATTCTTTTTATTTAAGTAGTATGTATGTATAATAAAAATTATAATACATATACATGTAAAGGTTACTTATTACAAAAAAAATTAAAAATTACACAAAAAGTTGTTTTTTTAACAAACTATAACCAATTTTAAGAACTCAGAGTAATTTTCCATTTAATTTTGAAATGAATACAAAAGCAGCAATAGTGCTAAAATCCGGTATTTTACCGAAATAATTATTTCGGTATTAATACCGTTAATAACGGTATCGGTTGCCAACCTTGTAATAAACTACATAATCTTTCATAGATTATGTCAGCATTTATATACAGTAGCCCAAGAGAGTCTACAAAAATTTTTATGTTACTTTAATTTAAAGCAGTTTTTTTAGTTTTTTTTTATGAAATATATAATAATACATGTCTTATGTCGATTTTAGCAAAAAAAATTCATATAACGCCCAAAAGTTCACCGTTATTAGAGTTATTGATTCTGAGTAAAATAACGAAAAATTTATTCTCGGTCACGCCTACTTTTGGGTGGGCAGGGCTATTAAGTTTCATAATATTTTGAACATTAAAAAAAATCGTTATTAGACTCAGAATCAAAAATTCTAATAACGATGAAATTTTGGACGTGATAGGAAATGTTGCTAAACCCGACTTAAGTGATGTTGTTTTAATTTTTTAGTGTAAATTTATTTTTTTAACAAATATATTTCATTACTTTTAACTTACAAATACAGCTTTCAACGAAAGAAATTTAACTTGAATTCCTGTATGTAGACTTTATTGGGCTACTGTATGTAACTCACGAGTTTTTTATTTTGTTACTTTCTGTAGACGTCATGACAATTCCATGTATTCCTTACGGGGAGCACCAAAGGCAGACGTGGACACATAAAATTCTATATTTTCATCCAACCAATCACAATATTTGGATTCAAATTTCGTAGCAGAAAATTTTACGGTTTTCCATTTTATGTCAAAGGATTTAACAAACTTTTCGATTTTACATAATTCCGTTTTATCCACTTTATTATTATGTGTACTTTCGATAAATTTCAATATGAGGTTGACTTTATCTTGAAATTGATCAGTTTTATGTTTAAGTAAAATGGAGGACAAAGTTTTTTTTTTAATGTGATCGTCATCTTTAGCTAATTATAACTAATGTCAATTGTGGATTGAGTATGATTATATATTAATTATTCTTCATGAGTTTTATATAATAGGTTACCTGTAGTCAACGTTTATATATGTGAAGGTATATTTGGAAATTTACCTGTTCTATTACCTGTAGTAAAAAAATAGTATTATGTATGAAATATGTTTTAGGGATATCCCAGGTATTTCATATTATACCTGGGATTCATTGTTAAAAAAGAGTTGTAATCGCTTAATGTTTGTACTTATGTATTATATAAGTACCTAACATTGAAGTTGTTATGGAAGAAAATAACTTGGTGATGAAATTTCACTAGACATGTTAATCATTCGTTCATTACTGTGACACGTGGACAAAATAAGATAGACATATTATACATCAATATTTTGGAAATTGCATCTTTTCAAAAATGTTTAAATATATTGAAAATTAAAAACTTCATAGAAGAGTTTTTGCAAAAAAAAAAGATAAATTTTTTTTTTTATTTTTTGTTGAAAATTTAAATTTTTAAACTGCTATAACTTTTTGGTTTATGAATATTTTTTAATTATATAGACATTTTTTGTCGGAATGCAAAAGTGAAAATTTGGATTTAGATTTGTTATTGAGAATCCCACAATTCCCAAAAAACTTTTCAAAAATCCCAAAATTGGGATTTTTTGATTTTTGGATCTATTGAAGAACAGATTGGGACATACAAAACTGGTCTTAATTTTTTGAAAGCAGCTATGCGATTTTAGAATATGTTGTCTAAAGTTGAAATTTACATAAAAAATAGGTCTACTTCGGAAGGCTCTGGACCACGCAATGATACGAATTTTGATATTATTTTGCTTTTATAATATTTCCCGAAATGTTATCTTTCAGAAAAATATAAACACATTATTTATTTTTTCCTCATTTTCTGTATAATTTAAAATTAAACTTTTTTCGGAAAAAATGGCGAACAAACGACTTCTTAATTTTTTTAAGTTTGATATTTTTTAACAATTCTTTCTTAAGATTATTAATAAATTTGTTGTTAATTCAAAAAAAGAATTGGATCCGTTATTAGCAAAATGGCAGGCCAAGGTAGGCAAAAAAAATTAAAATTTTACTTTTCAAATGCGAATAACTCGTAAACTATAAGAGATAATATATGGCTAAAGCAATGTTTTTTGTAGATCTCGTCTAGTACATTCCATATATATAAAAATCTTTCAAATCGGATCGCAAACAAAAATTTGGCATCATTTTTAATTTTTGATATACCCGAGGTGCCCCACTTTGGGGCATTGTGGCTCGGCCCCCCTTGGTTGTTTAAGCCCAAATTCAAAACTTAAACTTATCGACACCTCCTCTAGCCATGGGAAATTTTATTAAAATCGGGCTATTCGTTTAGAAGTTACAGATTTATTTCCACTTTTTTTTTCAGATCCCCCACTGTGCATCAGTTGCCATACTATATATCATCTGGTTCGCTCTATGAGCAGGGCTCCCAGATTTTTTTCGAGACTTATCCCCAAATTAAAATTGTTCATTCCCGAAATACCCCAAAAAACAGTTTAATTTTAATTCATACATATTTATATGTACTTTATTTGTTCTACAATTCTTTTTATTTAAGTAGTATGTATGTATAATAAAAATTATAATACATATACATGTAAAGGTTACTTATTACAAAAAAAATTAAAAATTACACAAAAAGTTGTTTTTTTAACAAACTATAACCAATTTTAAGAACTCAGAGTAATTTTCCATTTAATTTTGAAATGAATACCCTTCTTTATATACACTTAAATTTCAGATTTTATTCCATGAGAAATACCTTGAGACCAATATTCAATTTCCCAGGTGGAATTATGCTTTTTTTGCAGTTTTATTTTTTACCATTTTTAACGTTACAAATTCTTCTTCTAAAACAAACAATCACGTTTCTTGATAACACATAATATCTAGGATTGCCAGTATAAAATGTCAAATAGCATTGTTACGGGAATTTGCCCGAGCGCCAAGTTTTATAAGATTATGAACAACAAATATAAAATTCAATTTCAATTTTATTAAAGGTTTTTTACATTTGTATGTTAAAATTCCTAAGATAAGTATACATAAATTTATTAGGTTATTCTTTGCAAAAAAAAGGAAAATTATTTAATAAATATACATACTTTTTTTAGTATAAAACAAAGCGCGACAAATATTATAAATTTTTACAAATAAATTTCAGCAAATATGTAAGACAATTAAGTTTCAGTTTTAATTAAACGAGTATCTATCAAAATGTCTCTTTTAACTGTTCGGCTTTAGGGATTACAAAATTTTAGTAAGTAATTGGGATTACAAAACTTAAGGTAGGATCACACGATTGCCGCAATGCACCAATTATTGGTCTATTTTATACGTCAATCGTGTGATTTCACAACTCATTGGCTCATATGTCAAACCACAACAATATTGTGCTTATTTGGCCCAATCAAATGCAACACTGGTGCGGCAATCATGTGAATGCTTGATAGGCAACATGCACCAATAAAAAAGTTAAAAATACAACAATATTTATTGTGTTCTAGTGCGGCAATCAAAGAAGACAATTAGCGCCAATATTAATTTTTGTAAAAGAAATATTCTTTTTGTGAGCCACTCTTTGACCCACATACATCTTTTAACATTTCTTTATTAATTTTTTATACGATAATTAAGGCCAACGCAATTTTCTTTTTTTTATTTAACAAATAATTTTTTCACAATTAGATTTTTTTACATTTATGTAAACAAAACAAAATTTAACATCTAGACAACAGCTGTTTCTCTGAGTTGCCGCAAACTAGAACAATCGTGTGACTGGAATGCGACAATTATTGCCACTATATCGCTTTGCGCCAATTAACGACAATCAAATTTATATAAAATGAGGCAATCATGTGACTGCAGAGAATTTGATTGGGACAATTTCTTTATTGGGCCCCAATTCAGCACAATTAAAATTGTATTAAATTGGTGCATTGCGGCAATCGTGTGATCCTACCTTTAGTAATAAATAAGTAACCGATAACTAATATTGTTGAAATTTTACGACTTATCAGACTTGAAGTTCAATGTTTTCTTTCGATTTAAAAATAAACTCTTGCATAAATTAAATAAAGCAATTCAGTAAATACGAAAACTAAAACGAAAAAATAAAAATCCCCAAAACATACAATATTTCCCCAACTGCTCCCCATATCCCCAAACCAAATTATTTACCTCCATTTACAAAATAAAATCCCCAATTTGGGGAAAATTCCCCTAATCTGACAACACTGTCTAGGAGTCAGGCATCTCTACATTACGTAGATATCAAACGTATTTCTGTAAAATTATATGGCATCTAAACACACCTTATAAATTAAAATGACGTAAATATTTCGAGAAAATTATACATTTCTAAACATTAAATTTTGGTATTGTTTACTTTTAAGGTATAAAAGGAAATTAAAAATAATTGTCTATAGTAAATATGTGTTTAGAAAGAATTAAAATTTAATCTGTAAAATCAAAATAACTATTAAATAAGTGTTTAATTTCCATATGGCATAAATTGTCATCATAACATAATTTTTATTTATAAGGGGATGTTTTTTAAAAAAAATAATATCTGTACATAAAGCCCTAACATGTAATTTTAAAAATGCTCTTTATATGTTTAATATCACATTAAACCTAAAACTGCAGATTGAATAGTATCGAATTTTCGGTATGGTTTTTCTCATTGAGACGAAGTGTGAATGATTCATGAACATATTTGTAAGTAGGAAAATATATACCTATGTACATAATTTTTTTATTTGTTTAGTTTGTTATGAATCACGGATTTCACCTACAAGGAGCCTCATCCAAGATACCGGAACTACAGAACTCAACTCCTGAGTTGTATGTTCTCCAGCAGAATCAAATAGCAGTTTGGTTTGTTCTGTAAAAAGTCACACTTAAAATTACGTTTGGAATAGGTATTTCTTAATTCAGGAATGTGACAAATAGTCCATTTGAGCAGTAATTTGGAACAACTGAATATCCCCAGCCATGCAGGGTCTTTCTACACTCGAACACCTTTCCTAAAAAAACGTTTTTAGGATATACAAATTTTTTGATGTACCATTTTGTTTGTATAAAATTAAACTTTAGATGACTATAACCATGGTAACCATTGAGTTCGCTTTTGCATCCGTATACGAACTTTTACATTCACATAATATAATTATCAAATGATGCATTTTAAGATTCTTTCCCATCCTTAATTTATAAGGACTTTTGATTTGATGATTTGCCGCTTCTGTTTGTATATGCAGCCGTATCTCATCACTGCTCTGCTTCTACAGTGCCGGACTTAAATATTCACACAGCATACAGATTTATCTTTAATCGTCCATATTTTTTAAACGAAGGCCCCAACATTCGTGCGGATTTCAACAAAAATATTTATTTACATATAACCTATGGAAATATATGGAAAAACTAAACATAAGGTAGCACATTTTAGAAAAATAATTATCTAATGTTTCGAAGTTCGATTTTAAGGGGGACAAAAATATTCACACAGTTTCTAATTTTGAATAGGAAAATAGTTTTTTTAAATTGTTTAATATTTTGTACACTATCTTTTTAATGACTTCTTTTAATCGTCTTGGCATTGAATCGACCAATTTTTGGTGACGTAAGCTACAATATTTTGCCATTTTTGTAACAGGACTTATTTAAGTGGAGTGTGTTGAGGTGTTACACTTTATCGGTTTTATGATCATGTTATAAAGTAGAAGTTTACAATCTAAAGGTAGGGTCACACATGACAAATATTTAACGAAAAAGACGTAACCACTAAATAAAATACATTTGAATTGTGTTATTTATATGAAAAACTTCTTTTATTTAGGATGATTCAAAACAAAAAATTTAGTTTTATTTTATTTGATGCTGTTTGATCTTACAAAACACTTGTAAGAGTAAACACGTCAATTTTGTGCTTAAAAAAGTGGTTACGCTTTTTTGAGCAAATATTTGCCATGTGTGACCCCCTACCTTAAACTAAGCGTAGAGTTTCTGCCAATTAATTAGAATTGATTTCAATTTCATTTGAGTCTACTTTGCATCTATTTGACTTTTCCATGAAAGGCCACGATCGAGATGTATTCCGAGGTATTTCATTTCCGATTGTTGTATTATTGTTTGGTTATTGATATGATTTACTTTCCGCAATGTAAATGTTATATGTGTACATTTTTGCTCTTTGATTTTAATTTTCCATTGTATTAACCATTTTTCTAATTCATTTATGTGATTTTGTAAGTAACGAGACGCTTCTTGAGGGTTTTCACGAATGTTTAGAATAGCAGTATCATCAGCAAATGTTGACGTATGAGTGCGATTGTTAGTTGGCATATCAGACGAATATCTATATAAATAATAATCAAATGTCGTTCGTTGGTAATTGCATCAGTTGAGAACGGCTGGACCGATTTGGACAATTTGAAATGTTCGTCAAAGTCCAACTTAGGTTTTTACGGAACGCAAAATTGACCACGCCTACTTTTTTCGATTTATCTAAAATTGGAAATTTTTTTTAAATGTTCGTAATAATGCAATTTAAGTTTTTAATGCAAGAAAAATTGACCACGCCCACTTTTTACGATTTATCGGAAAACGGTTGCACTAATTTTGCTAATTTTTGTTAAATAATCGTAGTAATCCAATTTTAGTTTTTACTAAAACAATTAATTATTTGTTTTAATGTTCGCAATAGTGGACAAAAGTGTTTCATAGAAAGAAAAATTATCAAATACACATCTGCAAATGTGTAACCAAAGGCAGTGACTTGGCTGAGTTAGTGCGCAGAATTTCAACGATTAAGTCAATCAACTTCAAATGGGCCGCTATATTAGCAGTAACGAAGCAATTTGGCGCATTTTTCATTTGCCATTCATGAAAGACATTCAACTGTTGTTCATTTAGCCGTACAACTGGAAAATGGCCTTTACTGAGGAAAATGTATTACAAAGATTTGATCGAACACCATCTACAACATTGACCAGATGTTTAGAATTGTGCCGAAGTGATGAATTTGCCCGAACGCTGCTATACTCCGAAATACCAAGATATTACATGGAATTATTCGACAAAGAAATTTCAACGGCGGAAACAAGGAAATCCAGTTCGAGGTTTCCATAATTTATTTTTATACGACGCTTTAGTTCTCATTTACACAGTCCATCCTAGAAAGGATAAGTGTTTCTATTTGCGTTTGCTATTAGTCAACGTTCGTGGCTCAACATCATTCCGAGATTTATGAACTATAAATGTTGAATTGTGTAACGTATAGAGAAGCGTGTCAACGCTTGCAATTGTTAGATAATGACACTCATTGGAAATACTCCCTCGGAGATGCAGTGCTTTTGTCAAATGCTCATCAAATACGTACATCTCAACATATGGGAAGCATGTTGAGATAAACCGACTGATTTGTGAAGTAAGAACAAAGATGCCATGTGTGATGATATGCATCAGATGCATAAAGAAGTGGCCACTTCAAATCGGTACGCACTCTAGTAATCAACATCAACGCCCCTTGTTATCAAAATGGAAAAAGATTTACATACGTTTTCAACAACAAATCTAGCGTTATTCTGCAATGAATTGCAAGTTATTATGTTTAGTTTTAAAAAGTGTAGACACAATGGAAAAAGAAGCTAGAGAAAAAATTGTGCACTAATATCTAGAAAATCCGACTTTGTCGGGTTATAAGATAGCCAAAATTTCAGCTTTTCAGACATGTTTTTAAAGAATTTTCAGAATTATATATAAAAATAGAGTTTGGAAATGCGATTGCTGTCATTTATAAGACATCACACATCTGATACAAAGTTTTAGCCAAGTTGTTATTATACCAAAACACATCAATTAAACAAATTGCCCAAATCTTCCAATCGAGATATATTGGGTAATTGTTAAACTTAAATTGACAGTTAATAACTAGATTTTGATGAGAAAAAAGTGGAATAAATATGCTGGAATAACGGTAGAAGTGGGAAGAAAAGTTGTGCAGCTATTAATGGGAGGTATAAGAAGAAAAGCCAGAAAATTTACTAGCAATAAAGACACATAAACCTACAGTTATATTTTTTTTAAAGCTTAATAAATTACCTTTAATTTCCTTAAGTTCCTTACCAACACTTGTTGTAATCGGACACTTAAACCGCAGTGCGCTTTTGCTATATATTCTTTTATAAGATTTTTTATGTTGCTATACGTAAAGTAACGGTTTTTTCTTTTTTTTATACATGCTTTAGTGTTAAGCATTAAATATGTGAAAAATTCCATGTTTTTGGTACAATAGATTAATAAATTGTTGTATTAATCGGAGATAGTGACTCTATATACTTTTTTTGAGCTTAAAATTAAAATTCTTGAAATATAGAATAAGTGTTCGGTATGGATGATGAAGGCCGACCGCCCGGGCTCTCAAAACGCCCTCGTGAGTATAGTTCTAAACAATTAAAAAATAATAATGGTGATCCATGCTCAAAACTTGAAAAGTCAAATTTGTCAACTGAAAATAGTGGCAGTCAGTCGTTGCATCAAACTGAATCGGTTGGTAGCAATGATCTGTCAAACGGCAACTCAGAAGGTAACAAAACCATACATGCCGACAGCCGGTGGTATCCGGCAAAACACACTGGACCTTTTAATGTTCTGTACCGCAATTCTGTAACTTTTTATACTTTCCTACCGATGTCCTTAAGTAACGAAAACTATCGGTTGCTTTAACGAATTTAATATTCACTATTTGAAGTTAACGATATCTCTCGGTAATAAATTTTAACGACGAATATAGTTAAAAATATAAATGTCAATATTTTTAAAATTAAAAAATCATAAAAATATTTACTATTTTTTCGTGTTTGCAGATAAATTCGTAGTCGTGTGAATAAATAATCGCATTTATATACAAAAATCAAGCATCAGCTCACCCAAATATGTTCGCGAAACCTACTGAAAACAAAAGAACAAGAGTTTTTTTTCTAAAAATAAAAGTAACCCAGTGTAATACATATGTCTATGCCACCACAAGTGATCATTAATTCAGAATTTAGATATGTGTTGTTATAAGGACAGTCGACAAATTCAGATGAATTTCCTTCTTAGAATACTGTCTTAAAAACGATTTTATAACTTTTATATAAGTTTATAATCGTATCACATCGCCAAAAATGGAAATTGAATATAGGGATAAACACTATACACTCCAGAAATGTGTTAATTATGGATATTATGCCCCAAATAAAAGTTGCTCTTAAAATTCGAATATTATTTTCTAAAATTAATATAATTGGTCAATTCACAACGTATCTTATCATGTCATATTGTCCTAATATTTCACAGTGGTTTGTATTGCCAGCAGTGACCTGTTCCGAATGCCTAAGAGTCGGTTAAGCCGAGCCGCCGAGACGAGATATGTTAGGACATTATGACAATATATGTTAGGACATAGAGACCTTGTGAATTGACCAAATTTATGTCCAAATTTATCTTAAAAAGATAATTAAAGCATGTTAATTTTTATATTAAAAACCCAAATCAGTCCGTATCTAACAAACACAAAAAAGTTGACCAACCGTACTTTCAAAAAACAACTTATTTCGAATATTTATGTTACAAAACTAACTCCTAAACAATTATCGTTATGGCTTAACTAGAACATTTTATTTGTCGTTAACCTACCGACAAATTTCGTTATCTACCGACTATTTTTAACGAAAATAATCGGTAAAATTTAATTCGGAATATCTCTTAACGATAAATATTGTTAACTAACGAATTTTGATTACTTAACGACAAAATTTTGTCGTTAAAAAGTTACAGAATTGCGGTACTGGTCCAATCAGCTGAGAAATTATCAAATTCTAGGAAGAACATTGAACTCTTTTTATATGAGAAATTAAGGAAAATTGATCTCTCTCTAAATGTCATCATTAAGGAGGTAGGTTTAAATATTTTCCGCCGGATGCAAATAATTTCATACTAAATGAAAAGCTCAAACAAATTAATCTTCGTGCCTTCATACCTGACAGATTCATTCAAAGGTATGTGATTATTAAAAATGTTCCAGCCTCATTTACTGAGACGGAAATCAGAGAGGAGATAGAAGACAATAACGGTCTTGACGTTATATCTGTTTATAGGTAAAAGAGATCTGATGGTTTGGGGAATCCATTACCATTTTCTACCATTAAAGTTGGCTTTGGCTCTCTTGCTTTTCCCAAGACTTTTAAAATGTTTAACTATAGATAGTTAATGCTGAAATTTACCCCCCTTGCGCCACACAGAGGGATTTTGGTGTCAAAAAGTCAATTTTAAAAATCAAATGATGTAGTTTTGTAGAGAAATGTTTTTAGATGAAATGTACACTTATAGTTTTAAGAAATTTTTTTTTTTTTTTTTTTTTTTTATTTATTTATTTTATTGATGATCCCAATGTTACAAGACAAAAATCTTATAAATACAACATTAGTCATTATAAATGGCAAATTTTAATATAAGTTATTAATTTTCTTATCAATAAAAATAAAATTATAATAATAATAAAATAATAATAATAATAATAATGTACTGCACAGCAGTTAAAAACATAAAGAAACATAAAAACATGAAAATAGTACAATGTGCTAGTTAAATAATATTCTAAATTAATTTCGTTATAAAATGGATTTAAAATATAGAAAAAGTTTATTCTTAAAAGATGTTGCGTTAGAAATAACATGATAATTGTATGGTAATGAGTTCCAAAGTCTAGTTGCGTATATAAAAAAGTGTCTCTCAGAGAGTAGTCTATTATAGACAAATGGCACAAGAAGATTATTTCGGTTAGATCTAGTGAATTTGAGTTTGTCGAAAATATATTCTGGCTCCTTAGTAAAGATCAGTTTGTGAATTAATAATAATGTTCTGAATTTCAAGTAATTATCAAAGGACATTCCATATATTCGGTTAGCATGAATAGATATATGATCATATTTTCTTAAACCATAGACATACCTTACAACGTTGTTAAACACTCTTGATAATTTAGCTTTAGAGATGCTGTCACAGCTACAGTAGATTTCACATCCATAAAAAAGAGTAGGTAAAATAAAGGATTTAGCAAGTAAAAATCTAACCTTAAGTGGTGTATAATGGTGAGAATTCCATAGGTTGCGTAAAATGCCATAGACTTAGACTTAGATAGACAAGATGCCTTATTTATATGGTCATTCCAGGTTAGTTTATTATTGAAGATAATTCCAAGATTTTTAGCATTTTCGACATAATCAATATTTTGGTTATTTATGATAATTCGAGGAAAAGAACTAGTATCAATTTGTTTGTGATTAACAGGGAAACCAAAATATGCAAATGCATGTTTTTTCTGGTGAGTCTAATGAGCACATGGATAAGATATTTACACGTTTCAGAACTATTTAAGAATTTTGGCATCGATTTGTTAGTGCATATTTTTGCATATTTTACCCTTAAATACATATTTTTGCATATATTTGTTTTAAGAGCATATTTATGTCATATTTTGCGTTTTTATAGCATATTTTACTGTTTAATAGCATATTTTGAGTTTATCAAAAACAAATTTTGTCTTACTTATTTTTCGCTGTTGTGTTACAGGTTTTTACTTCCTTTGTTTAAAATTCAAAATTGAAAAATAGATGGCTTTTCACCAAAAAAAAAATTTAAAAAACAGAAATTTTTTTTTTAAATTTTAAATAACAATTCGAAAAATTTTTTTATTCAAAAAATTAAAAAACTGAAAAAAAATGTTCAACTAAAAAAAAAAAATTTTTTTTTTCCAAAAAATTAAAAAACTGAAAAAAAATTTTTGTTCACCTAAAAATATTTAAATTTTTTATTTTGAAGTATAATTAGGTGAAGGGTATATAAGATTATAGATATCAAATTTTAGTTCTAATTCAAACTTAACCGTTCGAAGTGTTAAAGAAATATTGTCTTTTAAATTTGCTCCTCTAATATCAGTTGATGTCGAAAGAACATTTTCTATGTATAAAAATGTTTTTTTTTATGTTTTTTTAAGAGCATATTTTTTAAATTTTAAGAGCATATTTTAAAGTTTTTACTGCATATTTAAAGCGCCTAAAACGCTTTTTTTAGAGCATATTTCCGGTTTCCCTGGTGATTAATAACCAAGCATTGTGATTTTTTTGGATTTAAGCTCAGGTGGTTCCATTTAGCCCATTCGAACACTCTATTAAGATCCGCATTAATATTAATAATACAGTTGCTTATATTTTCCTTCTCATATGAATTTTACAAGTTTTTATCACGTTGGGTAAATCATTAATATATAATGAAAACAATAGTGGTCCCAATATGGAGCCTTGGGGAACACCGCTTTTCAGTTCCGCTAGAGCTGATGATAAACCAGATGAGACAACAATTTGGTTTCTATGTTGAAGATAAGATTCAACTAAATTAGATGAATATATAGAAAATCCAAATTATTTAGTGAGTTTTTTCACCAAGATAAGGTGATTTACAGAATCAAATGCCTTAGAGTGATCCAATAGCGTTAAAAATGTAACTTTCCCTTTATCAGTAGGTACACGAATTTCCTCTGAAATATCAATAAGTGTCGTAATACATCCTCTTTTCTTTCGAAACCCTGATTGTTTTTTATGCAATAAGTTATTTGCGTCAAGAAAATTAGCAATTTGCACAGACATTATTTTTAAAAACTTTAGATAGATATGGTAGGACAGCAATAGGTCTAAATTCTGTATTGTTTTTAGGTATGGGAACAATTTTAGCTGTTTTCCACGCTTTAGGATAAGAAGAAGTGGTAAATATTGTATTAAAAATGTGTGTGATATGGATCAGTATTTTCGGTAATAATGCTTTAATAAACGTTGGATCTATACCTTCAAGACCTGCAGAGTTAGATTTAATAGAAAGAAAAGCCTTTAAAACATCCTCTTGGTTAACGCATTGAAAATTAAAGTGTGTATCAAAATTATGTATTAAGACGTTATCGTAATGACATTGAGAAGTGGGAGGTGAATTTTGAGTTGAAAATAGCATATTAAGTTCATTTAATTCAAGTTCAGAGAGGTTAGCTAGTTTTGTATCATCTTTGTAGCCTAACTTTTTAATCTCTCGCCACATTTTTTTTAGTATTTATGTCTGCGTTAAATTTTCGTATAAAATATTCTCGTTTGGCATGCTAAATTGCCTGATTAACAGTTTTCCTAATTGATTTAAATGTATCATATGTTTGTGGGGTTCTATATCGTAAAGTAAATTTTTAAAAAATTAAAGTAAAGTTCATGCAAGGGTGTTTAGTTTACATCCTTTTGTTAATAACTACATTAAAGGTATTATACTATTTTTAACAACGTTAGAATCTATTGTTGCTTCCTTTTTAATGCAACTTTGCTGGAAGTATTTTACTAGATTCTAGCTAGTAAACCGTTAACGGGTCCTTAAATATTGTTTGACACCAAATTATGCTTGTTATTTTTGATAGAGGATAAGATCGAAGCGTTGATTATATTTCAATGAATACACCTTTATTAATGTGAGGGATTAAAATTTATTTATTTAATTATAATACAGAGGGCTTTTATTACTATGTATGTTGTTCACAAGGCTAACAAAAAGAAGAAGGTCAAAAGAAGAGATAAAGGAAGTTACAAAAGTTGACATATGTGAAGATGTCATAATTAACATATTATAAACATATGTATGTTAATTAAAGTAATTATCGATATCAATAAAGATGAGAAAATGTAAATTACAATAACTAACAATTTTAGCATTAAAAAACACTTGTCAAATTGTCTTCGACATAAGCACTACGTGCATCTTACTAAAAAACGCAATACATATATTCCTTCTACGAGGTAATATTTATTTACAATAAAAAGAGATCTTCGTCTCTAATTTAAACTTGAAATTTGAGTTACAAAATATTTTTTTTGATAGATATCCCACTCGCATCCCACTAAGCGACCATATAGGTCGCTTAGGAAAAGACCTAAGCTTTCTTAAAAAAAATAAAAAAAAAAATAAAAAGGGCCCATTTTGAAAAAAAAGTCAAAAATATTTTTGATTTAAAAAAAAAAAATAAAAAATATTTTATTAAATTTTTTTAATTTTTTTTTCGAAAGATTGCATAAATAGCTATCTAAACTATTTGGGACACATTTTGCTAAGAACAATAGGTAATAAGTTATATGGATAAAAAAAAACACCTGTTTGGCCAAAATGTCAAATTTTGACCTCCTATAACTCAGAGAGTTCTTGACCGATCTTGTTGAAAAATGGTGTCCGAATTACTATCCAATAGAACTAACATTGGTGCAAATTTCATCGCGATCGGAAGACATCGATTTCAAAAGTTGGTTCACTTGACGTGAAATGCCCCATATATAAAACTATAGTTAAATATGAAATTTTGTCTTTCTATCATGATTGCAACCCGTGCCGACTTGCGATTTAGTTTTGTGGTGCATTTACAAGGGGAAAAATGCAATTTTTTCAGTTTTTGTAAAAATTTTGCCATTAAATTATTACTTTTGCAATTTAATTTAAAAGAATCGATATGTGTACGTAATTGTCGTTCTAATAAGACATAAAACACAAAAATTGTATAAAAAATGTTAAAGTTATTAAAAAATCGCCAGGCCATTAACGTGTCTCAGGCCACTAGAACAAGAAACGTATGAACAAAATTAACATATTTTGCGAAATATTAAAATAAGAGCTTATTTCGTTGACCTATTCCCAGGTATGACCAAAAAAAATTAATTTTTTTTCACGGCAGTTTCAAAACTCCAATTTCAAATTTTTAAAAATTTTGTTAAACAAATTTCAGAATTTTTTGATCATCACAGTTGTTTGTAAGTGAAAGAGCACAGCTAGAACATAGAAAAAACAAAAATGCTGACTGGCTGCAGGGTTGTCAGATTTTTTTACCTCCATCGCCAAAAGCTAAACGAAAAATCGCCAAATATCGCCAAAATAATTTGTTTGAGTTCTTTATTGTAAAATACAGACATACATACTTATTTTATGTATTATAAAGATAATTTATTTCGGTTTAAATCTAGTGCATTAGTTATTTATATTAAATTGATATCAAAAGTATACATTGTATTAGAATTAAACTTTTTTAACATTTTATCTGTAGGCTGAAATGAACTGAAACAACATTTATTAACATTCTATAACTTATTATTATCATCAATGAATCTAAAAGTTCATATTGAATTTTATTACGTAAGCGAGTATTGGTATAAGTCATAATAGAAATTACCCTTTCTACGCAAGCGTTGCTGGTTGGTAAAATTAACATATTTAGAACGGCCAATGTTAAGTCTTTAATCTAACAAAACTCTAACATATTTTGTCGGAATTTTAGATCTAAGTTCAATTGATATATGATAATTTTAACCATTGCAATTCATATTCTCCTGCAGATACTTTTGGATTTAAAAATAAAGTTAATGAATTTGAACTACCAAAAATTTCCATTCCATTTTTTTTTTGAAAATTCATTATATTTGTACTTTAGAAAGAGTTATATTTTCTGGTAACCGTTAAAAATTTCTTTTAAAAGATTTTTAAGTATAAAAAACAATTTTCTTTTAAAATTTCTACATCATATTCCTCCATTTTTATATTTTGTAATTCCATTTCAAATTCTGTGCCAAAATCGATAGATTTCGGATTCCAAAGAATCCTTCGAACCAATAGCCATTTTTAATGAGCATATTGAATTATCATAGTTGGGGGTAGTGCACTAAATGTTGATTGAAATCAGCATTGCACTATCACTCACTAATATTGCAAAAATTTAGTTTGTTTATTTCTTAACTAGCACTAAAAAAAATTAGTGATAGTGATAATTTTTTAACTATCACTAAACGAAGATTTAGTGCAAAAATCTGCACTACGATTAATTAGTGCAAAATTTTAACCTGGAATCAAAAAAAAACTGCATTAAACATACTATGTATCACTAAATTTTCAAAAGGGAGTAGTCATGAAATTGTTGAATCCAAATTCGAAAAATAAAATTTTTAAATATATTTTGTTATTTTTAATGAAATTATTAGTCTTAAGCTTTAAATTAGTGTACAGAAATAAACTTAAAACATTTTGAACTTAAAAATTTAGTCCACAATTTGAAGTTGCACTCAAATTAGTGCATACAAAAAAGTTGCAATAAACTGATGATTGCATTTTTTTAAATCAACTAATTTAATTTTGAGTGCAAAATTTTTTTACTCACTATCAACATTTTTTTACTCACTAATTTTCAACTCAGCAGTAAATGTGAACAAAATGATTGCACTAATTTTGCACTATCAGTAGTGCAAACTGCAAAATTAGTGCACTACCCCCATCAATGCAAATTATCAATATTTCCATTATTATGTAAAAATTACAGCTTACACATTTTAGAAGAAAAACTTAATATTGTTGAAACTATTTGATCATGTATGCTACCTGCATAACAAAAACAAATCCATATGATCAGATTATAAATGATTAATTTTATTAACAATTGGTTAATAAATATCAAAGAAATTATTTCAAGAAAAACAAATAATTTGTTAAAAAATCGCCAAACAAATCGCCAACTAGTCTGTAAATCGCTAAAAAATCGCCATGTCGCCAATTGGAAATTTTGGTCGCCAAAGGCAATGAAAAATCGCCACGTTTGGCGAGAAATCGCCACATCTGACAGCCCTGACTGGCTGCTCAAGCAGATAACTTCTCACTCTATCACTATAAGCTAATAAGCAGTTTTTTATTTTTTGCTGTTTGACTTAATATACGTTGTTTCATTTAAAAGCTCGCTTTAATCCATACCGATTTTAAGTGGCAACTTCTTTATTAGAACATCAAATCCAAATTTGCAACTGGGCGAGGAAATTATTCAACGAGGCTTTGATATTAATTGAGGACATGTGATTGATGATGTCGAAAAAGGTATTATCTGAGTTAGGCATGACAGCTCCCAATCGTGGAACAAACGTTCCACTATTGAATCGTCAACAAAAATATGCGTACTACACTCTTATGAAAGTTGTGAAAGATGGAATTGGAAGGATTTTTTTGCACGCTCCCGGTTGAACTGGAAAAACTTCTTGATCGCGTTGATTTTGGCAACGATACGCTCGAAGAATGATTTGCACTTACTTCATCAGGAATTGCAGATACGTTGTTGGAAGGCTGTCGAACTGCTCATTGAATATGCAAATCAATGAAAATCCAACTTGCAACATTTCCAAGAACAGTGCGATGGCCAAGGTTTAGAAGCAATCAATCTGATCGTTTGGGATGAGTGTACAATAGAGTGTCCCTTAGAATTAAATTTTTTAAAATGTTGACACGGTACCCCCTGAAAACTTTCGTACTGACCTAAAATACCACCAAAAAAATGTTTAGCTTGTTCTAAGAAGGGCAAGCCGTGCCGACTTTCGATTTAGTTTTGAGGTGCATTTACAAGTGAAAAATTTATTTTTTCAGTTTTTTTTTTTTTAAATTTTGCTGTTAAGTAATTATTTTTGCAATTTAATTTAAAAGAATCGAAATGTTTACGTAATTGTCGTTCTAATGAGATACTCTGAGCGTCAAAAGAAACTGTACACCTTAAAGTATTATATTTACAACTTTATTTTCCTAATATATTTTATAATTTGATTAAACATTTTATATTTTTTATTTAATATATTTTATTCTTTCTCATTTTATTATAAAAGAATAACGAAATTCTAACAACAACAAAAAATATACAACAAAAACAAAAAAATCTTCATATTTATAGCGTCAAAAGTAATTGTACATTACCTCTGTTTTAAAATAACAATGTTATTTAACCCATTATTGCCCGGTACCCGAAATCGTTAACCAATTGCAATGAAACTTTGTGCGTAGTGGTTTTTAGGTCTAACTAAGGAATAATTAAAGTTTCAAGAAAATGGAACGATTGCTTTTTGAGATATGAGATGGTAAGTTTACTTACCAGTGGGCTGATATGTTAAGGGTTTTCGGAATATTTCACAAAAATTTTGTTAACAATAAAATTGATTTTTTCGTAGAAGTAAAGTAAAAAGTTAATACATTTTTTGGAAATAAGTTTATATTTACCATATAAAATAAAATTTTATATTTTTATATGCTTTTTTAAAGCATTTTTGATGTAAACAGACACTGCATACTTGGCATTCATATGTTGTCTGGGTATGACAACCCGTTTTCGGTTTCCAAAACGTCTTGAAATACAATGTATTGTTTTGTTAAGGTTTGCCAATTGCGACTAATGGTATCTTGGTAGTGAAAATTCTTAACTTTTGGGTGGTCTTATACTGGTCAGCAGTTCATTTACAACAGCTGCACGAAATAGTAGTTGCGAAAATGGTTTTATTCCCTCTTTTGTTGAGACCAACACATGCAGTTTCTACGAATTCAAAAACAATGGCCACCAAAATGTTTTTGATTGTACATCAATTCTATAGTTAGCTAACGGATTGTCATGTAGATCCACTCCACCCATATCCAGTCCAGTATGGTGATTGGTTTTGGATCCACTCTGCCGTGATTTGTCTCTCCAGCGATCGCCGTTTGTCATCTTTCTTGAATTAAAAAATAATAAAAGTCTTTATCAAAATTTTATTTTAGAATGAAGAAAAATTTCTTTCAACAAATTTTATATAAAAATATTAAGGAACACTAGATTGGAATAATAAAGACAAAATTTATAAAGTTATTCTCAATAACATAATATTTTGTTATTCAATTAAACCTAGAGAGTTTCTAAATTTACAATATTTAATTCTTGATAGTGGTTTAGTAAATACGTCTGCTATCATTTCATCAGTTGAAAGATATTCATATAAAATCATTCCATTTTGCATAAGATCTCTTGCATAAAAATATTTGACATCAATATGTTTAGATCTTGAATTTATTTTCTCAGATTCCAAAATTTTTAAAGTGCTTTTATTATCAACAAACAATTTTGGTATTGAGTCGAGTCCGAAATCTCTTAATAATTGGATTATCCATACAGCTTGTTGGCTAGCTTCAGTTAAGGCTACTAGGTCTGCTTCTGTAGAAGAAAGGGTCACAATATTCTGTTTTCTGGCAGCATAATGAATTGTTGAATTTCCTAATTTGAAAAGACAGCCACTTGTAGATTTTCTTCCATTGTTATCACCAGCCCAATCTGAATCAGTAAAGCCTTCCAATATTAGTTCTTCATTTGTTCCAACACGTAACTTATAATTTCGAGTTCCTTTTAAATAACGCATTACTCTCTTCACTTCGTTCCAATCTGTTGAATTTGGCTTGCTAACTTTTCTTGATAAAATAGAAATTGCTAATGCGATGTCTGGTCTAGTGTTTCCTGCTAAATACAGCAACGATCCAATTACTTTTCGATATTGATTATTATTTTCTAAAATTTTATCATCTTCTAGCTTGAAATATCCTGGATCTAACGGTATTTTTGAATCTTTTGCATTTTCCATATTGTTTTCTTTCAAAATTTTGTTGATGTATTCTTCTTGGTCCATGAAAAAGATACCATTTCTGTCTCTTGTTATTTCAATTCCTAAATATAGCTTTAAAGATCCCAAATCTGTAATTTCAAAATTTGATTGTATGTCCTTTATTAAATCTTTAACAACTTTTTCATGCTTGCAGGCAATTATGATGTCATCAACATATATAAGAACATAAATAAAATCGTTTTGGTATTCTTTAATATCAACCATTGACTTTATTTTATATACCCATCTACAGCCAACTAGAGTTTTATCTTTCGGCATTTCAACAAGATCCCATGTGTTATTCATTACCATGGAATTAATTTCATCTTGCATAGCCAAAAACCATTCATTACTACATGAGCTTTCGATATCTTCTTTAAAACTTGTAGGTTCCTCTGAAGTCGATGTCATATTAGCGTATCTTTTAGGTGGTATTCCTTTCGTGGATCTTGATGATACTCTTTGGTTTACTTGATTTTCTTCTTCAGAACTTGTATTATTATCTGCTGTTTCAAAATCAGCAAAATCACCGCTTTCAGAAGTGATAACATCGTCACTACTAATATTAATGACACTGTCAGTTATCTCAGTGTCGTTGTCTTCTTCAGCTGTTTGAATTGGCTCTGCATTTACATTTTGTTCTTCATTGTGGGTTAGATCAAACGATATTAATTCCGGAAACTTATCAATGTTTATTTCTTTTATAATTGAACTGGTATCTGTAGTTGACTTTTTATTTTCAAATTCACCATCAATAAAAGTTACATCTCTGCTTATGGTAATCTCATCATTTTCTGGATTTAAAAATCGATACGCCTTTGATTCCTCACTATAACCCAGTAGAATTTGCTTCTTAGAAACAGGATCAAGTTTACGACGTTTCTGTTTATTTATATGTACAAAAGCATAAGAACCAAATTTTCTTATATGTTTCATGTTTGGTTTCGCTCCATACCATTCTTCATATGGGGTTGTGTTTAATGAACTAGATGGCAAACGATTAAGTAAATAATTTGCTGTATTCACAGCCTCAGACCAATATTTTGAATTTAAATTCTAGTCATATAACATGCACCTTCCCATTTCGATTAGGCTCCTATTTTTCCTTTCCGCTACACCGTTTTGTTGTGGTGTATATGGCGTTGTTAGTTGATGTTTAATGCCTTTACTTTTAAGAAATACATCCATTTCCTTACTACAATATTCACCACCTCTATCACTTCGAATTGTTTTTATTCGCTTTCCTTATTTATTTTAAGTATACGCAACAAATTCTTTGATTTTGTCAATAGTTTCACTCTTATTTTTAAGGAAATATAAAGTACAATAACGGCTCTTATCATCAATTAATGTTAAAATGTATCGACTTCCAGATGGTGAGGGTGTCTGCATTGGTCCACACAAATCACTGTGAATTAAATCTAAAACTTCTGCAGATCGATTTTCAGAAAATTTCGGAAATGGTTTTCTAGGCATTTTGGCTTTTAAACATGTTTCACAAACATTATTACAATTACAATTAGAAACACTTACTCCGTTAAATAATGATTTATTTACTGCAGTCTTAATTGCGTTTATGTCTCTATGTCCAAAACGTATATGCCATTTATGAATACAATCACTCACTGTATTTGAAATTTTTTCTTGCTGAGTTATCTTCATCTAAGGAGTGAGATCGAAAAATTCTTAACACACGTTTTTCATTACATTTTTTAACCCAAGTATTATTTGAATTTTTTTTTGATCAAGTTACCTTTGAAAAACATGTCAGTTATTATGTGTAATGTCAATTATATTAATTTTTTTGTTAATCTGATTAAAATGAGTGACCAGAAAAAAGTGCGTACTGAAATTATTAAATATTTTCAACAAAACCCAACTTGGTCTTACAAAAAGTTGGCCAAGCATACAAAGGTCTGCCGTCAAACTGTTTCCAATGTTATTAAACAGTACCGGGAGAACTTGTCAGTTGATAGAAAACCTGGTTCAGGTAGAAGGAATGGTCCACATGATGTTTCTAAAGCCAAAAAAATAGAACGCATTTTCAAAAGAGCTCCCAACACATCCGGTAGGAAAGCAGCCCGGTTAGCTCAGTGCTCGGACTATTTGGTACGAAAAGTTAAAGCTAATGCAGGTTTAAAAACATACAAGGCTCAAAAAGTTCCTGACAGGAACGCTACTAAAAATTTAGAGGCCAAAAACAGAGCACGGAAATTGAAGTCAAGTTTTATAAAAAAATATTCTTGCTGCATAATGGATGACGAAACGTATGTTCTGGCAGATTTTTCGCAACTTCCAGGTCAAAAATTTTATGTTGCTGATGCTCGAGGGAATGTTGAAGAAAAGTTTAGGACCCAAAAGCAGACAAAATTTCCCAGAAAGTTCTTGGTATGGCAAGCAATATGCAGTTGCGGCAAAAGAAGCCACTCATTTGTTACAACGGGCTCTATAAATACCGAAATTTACATCAAGGAATGTTTACAAAAAAGGCTGCTTCCATTCATAAGACTTCATAATGTGTCCACTTATTTTTGGCCTGACTTGGCATCCTGTCACTATGGCAAACAAGCCCTTGAGTGGTACAAGAACAATAATGTGGTATTTGTACCAAGAGAGGCAAATCCTCCAAACTGCCCGGAGCTAAGGCCAGTGGAGAGATATTGGGCTCTTGTTAAAAGAGAATTGAAGAGTACAAAAAAGGTGTCCAAAAGTGTGGTAGATTTTAAACGGAGATGGACTACATGTTCGAGCAAAGTGACAGAAAGCACTATAAAAACGTTAATGGAAGGGTTTCCGAAAAAGGTTCAAAATTTCATCACTAGTGATTAAAACTATAAAAATAATTTTTTTTGTAAATTGTAATAATAATTTCAATCAAATAAAAAAAAAATTAAAGCTGTAAGTTTAGTGGTTTCTTTTTTATAAACATATATGTATGTTAAGAATTTTTCGATCTCACTCCTTAGTTCAAATAGACTATTCTTCAAAGTTGCTGTAGCATGTTCTACACCATTCAATGATATTACGCATTTATTTTTATTTTATTTAGTGAAATAATGGAGGCCCATAACCTCTTGAATTAAAAAATAATAAAAGTCTTTATCAAAATTTTATTTTAGAATGAAGAAAAATTTCTTTCAACAAATTTTATATAAAAATATTAAGGAACACTAGATTGGAATAATAAAGACAAAATTTATAAAGTTATTGAATTAACAAGTTAACAATCTTCTCTGGGAGTTGGGCACCTTCATAATTTGATGATGAACCGCCATAGAGTTGCACGTTGTAAAGATATCCGTTTGATGCAGTCAAACACCATGTCTTCAATTCAAAACGAATAGGCTTTCCTTTAATAAACTTCTTACAAGAATGCCTACCGAAATATGGAATCATTTCCTCATCAATGGCTAAATTGTGAGCAAATATTGCAAACAGTATGAAACGTTTGTTTCATAAGTCTAAAAATGCTACTAAGTCTACTACTTTACCGAATATATCTTTTAGATCAATGTTGCTCTTGTCAAATAATTTTTTTGGTATTCCCGAATAACCTTTTAACGATAAATTAATGTATCGTTTTATCATTTCGGCACGATTTCATGATATAGCTTTATAAATAATTTAAACGCCAAAATATGGGTCCTTTGACCAGTATATTTTCCATTCCGGTAATTCATGCAAGCCGACAAATAACAAAAATACAACAAAAATTTTATATCATGTGGCTCAACAGACAACGTGACATTGTTGCATACTAAATTCACTAGTCAGCATAAGATATATAAGGAATTTTCCTTTTTTAGAATTTAAATTTGCTACACATTTCTGCCCATTGGTAAGTAAAATTACCACAAGGATAAGATAGTATTTCAATAGTTTTGGTAAATTTATTTGAATTATTTTTTATACGTAATAAAAGTGATACAAATTATTGCTTATAAACAGTTTACTGTTAGTCAATTTAACATTTTATATAATTTGTATACTTATCTCAAAATATGTCCAATTTTGGAGGTTGTCGAAAACGTTCGCCAGACACATAAATTAAAAAAAATAAATATCCTCCAAATTATTTTTTTAAAACACACTAAATTTATACGTTTTTGAAAGAAAAGTTCACTTTTTTATACATTATTAGCTTTAGAGCTGTTTAAAGAGCTGGTAAGTGAAATTACCGGCTGGGCAATAATGGGTTAAAAAAAAATTAGGATTTTGTTTGTTTGCCATTTGATTTTATAGCAGCTTTCAGTCTTCTGGGCATCGATTCCACTAGATTTATAGTTACTTCGGGGGAAATTTTTTGCCATTCCTCCATTATCACCGATTTGATAGAATTCTTGCTTGTAATTTCCCTTTTTCTTATTTGCCGGTCCAGATGAAGATGATCGAACTGTTTGGGAGTATGGTAAAGCAGTCATTCCTTTACTATTTTAGCATTGTACTTGGGATTGTTGTCTTGCTGACAGACCCGAGTTCTATCCAAGCCCAATTTTTCGACGCTCTGTGCCAAGTTATTTTTTAAACCAAAATTTTAAAATTTTCTCGTCGCTAAATTCACTTCGTTTCAGAATATATTAGTTTAATTTTCCTACTTTTTAGCAAACTCTCGACGTCGATGTTGACTGTTTATAGATGTATACGGTTTTCGTCTTAATTTACCCAGCAAAATGTTATGTCCACAGTAAATCATGGCGGTGGTTCGGTCAAGTTGTGGTGATGTATGGCAGGCAATGGTGTAGGAAATTTGGTTTTCATATAAAAAATTATGAATAAAATAGATTACCTTAACATTTTAAAAGATAATTTGGAACAGAGCGTCGAAAATTTGGGCTTGGATAGAACTCGGGTCTGTCAGCAAAGCAATGTTCTCAAGCACATTGCCAAAATAGTAAAGGAATGACTGCTTTACCATACTCCCAAACAGTTGGATCATCTTCCCCTGTCACCCCATCGAACATTTGTGGGAGTATCTGGACCGGCAAATAAGAAAAACGGAAATTACAAGCAAGAATTCTATCAAATCGGTGATAATGGAGGAATGAAAAAATATTTCCCCCGAAGTAACTAAAAATTTTGTGGAATCGATGCCCAGAAGACTGCAAGCTGTTATAAAATCAAATGGCAAACAAACTAAATCCTAATTCTTTTTTAAATAATATTGTTATTTTAAAACAGAGGTAATGTACAATTACTTTTGACGCTATAAATATAAAGATTTTTTTTGTTGTTGTTAGAATTTTGTTATTCTTTTATAATAAAATGAGAAAGAATAAAATATATTAAATAAAAAATATAAAATGTTTAATCAAATTATAAAATATATTAGGAAAATAAAGTTGTAAATATAATACATTAAGGTGTACAGTTTCTTTTGACACTCACAGTATAAAAGACAAAATTTTTTTAAAAAATGTTAAAGTTATTAAAAAATCGCCAGGCCACTAGAACAAGAAATGTAGGAACAAAATTAACATATTTTGAGAAATATTAAAGCAAAAGTTTATTCTTACTTAAAATATAACCATATTTACTTGTATATGAGTTTTTATTTTCAAAGTTAACCTATTCGCAGGTACAACCAAAAAAATATTTTTTAAAGTGCAGTTTCAAAACTCCAATTTCTAATTTTTAAAAATTTAAATTTCAGAATTTTTTGATCATCACATGGGGATTTATTTACATTTTGACCCCAAGTACTCTTAAGGGTTAATTTCCATTTTTTTACTGTTATTGTAAATACTAGACTTCATGTTATATTTTTCTTAAGTTTCATAAAAATCGGCCCAACAATATATAACATTTCGCTATCTTTCCATTAGAAATTCCAAATATTGAAAAATTTGACCTTTGACCTTCACGATTTAAGGTTTAAAATTTTCTTATTTTAGTAAAACTTTCAGACTATATTTAGAATTACCTGGACTATAATATTCTGGACAGATTTTACTTAAAATTAATAACAGTAAGGAAATTGGGCTCATTCGCCAAGGTACGGAAAAACTATAGGAGGTATTGACCAGGGTTTAATATTCAGCACCAAAATAAATAGTCTCATGTATTCAATCGACTAACCGTTAATCGGTTAACCGATTAATTTTTGACGGTTAACTGTTCGAATAATTTGAAATTGCAGATTTTCAAATAACAAATAAACCGATTAATTTGTGTCGATTAACCGATTAACCGAAATTCCTTTTTTTTTGCACTTTAAAAAATGTTTTTGTATGTACATATTTATTTTTCCGTTTCAATTCAAATACAAATTTCAAATTAAAATTAGATATTTTTTGAACATCCAATAAACATGATTAGTCAGTATGTATAACAACTGACATATTTAATTGACATGTATTTGAAGCTTTGTTTGTATTTACATGTATAGGCGATTTTTTTTAAATAAGTCTTATCATAACTAAACGAAACTATTAAATTAATCAAAATCTAAAACAATCCAAAAAGGAATATTCTTTATCATGATTTCTTTTGATTTCTCCAACATATAAAGACTGAGATCGAAAAATTTTTAACATACATATATGTTAATAAAAATGAAACCACTAAACTTACAGTCTTGAATCTTTTTTTATTTGATTGAAATTATTGTTACAATTTACCAAAAAAAAAATATGTTTATGGTTCTAATCACTAATGATGAAATTTTAAACCTTTTTCGAAAACCTTTCCATTATGATTTTTATATTGCTTTATATCACTTTGTTCGAACAGGTTCTCCATCTCCGTTTAAAATTTACCACACTTTTGGACACCTTTTTTGTGCTCTTCAATTCTCTTTTAACAAGATCCCAATATCTCTACACTGGCCTCAGCTCCAGGCAGTTTGGAGGAATTGCCTGTCTTGCTACAAATACCACATTATTGTTCTTGTACCACTCAAGACCTTTCCTACCATAGTAATATATGCCAAATCAGGCCAATAATAAGTTGACACATTAAGAAGTCTTATCTATGGAAGCACCCTCTTTTGTAAACATTCCTTGATGTAAATTTCGGTATTTATAGAGCCCTTTGTTACAAATGTTTGGCTTTTTCCCGCAACTGCATATTTCTTGCCATACCAAGAACTTTTTGGGAATTTCTGTCCGCTTTTGGGTCCTAGACTTTTCTTCAACATTTCCTAGAACATATGCAACATAAAACAATTGACTCAGAAGCTGCGAAAAAGATTCCATACGTTCATTTCCTCATAAATTATACAGCAGGTATATTTTTTGTATAAAACTTGACTTCAATTTCCGTGCTCTGTCTTTGTCCTCTACATTGTTAGCAGAGTTCCTGTCAGGAACTTTTTGAGCCTTGTCTGCTTTTAAACCTGCATTGCCTTTAACTTTTCGTACCAAATAGTCGGAGTACTGACCTAAACGGACTGCTTTCATACCGGCGGTGTTGAGAATTTTTGAAAATGCTTTCTTTTTATTTGGCTTTAGAAACATCATGTGGGACATTCCTTCTACCTGCACCAGGTTTTATATCAACGGACAAGTTCTCCCGGTACTGTTTAATAACATTGGAAACAGTTTGATAGCAGACCTTTGATTGTTTGGCCAACTTTTTGTAGGACCAAGTTGGGTTTTGTTGAAAATATTTAAAAATTTTAGTACGCACTTTTATCTGGTCACTCATTATAATCAGATTAACAACAAATGAACATAATTGACATTAAACATAATAACTGACATGCTTTAAAAAGGTAACTTGATCAAAACAAAAATCAAATAATACTTGAGGTAAAAGTTTTAATGAAAAACGTGTGTTAAGAATTTTACGATCTCAGTCCTTACAATCAGAGAGAGTTTTTCCCAAGAAAAGTTTTATTAAATCTAAAGAAATAAATCGTTTAAATTATATTCTTTTTATAAAAGATTATTTCAGAAGATCTCACTAAAAAACTCACACATCGCTCATTTGCTGCAACAACGTCATAATTCAAAAAAAATCGTTTCGAGAAAAACGCCTTTGAATATTTTATGACATTTTACTATTTCTTAAATAAATTTTCAACAAATCATGCGATTTCAAATATAAATAGCAGATGTTAATATAAATAGTAGATGTTAATATAAATAGTAGATGTTATTATCTTTCTAATCTGTATTTAACTCAAATTTTTACTTATCAAATATACGAGAAAACATGAATTTTAATTTTGGTGTTTACAACAAAAAAACACTCACACAAAAAATAATTGACTTTTTTGAAAACTGATAAAACTATATGAATGATTATAGAACAGCGCATATTTTGTATTACTCAGTTCAAAAAACACGGATTTTGAGTTATGACGTTGTTGCAGCAATTAGGCGATATGTTTACAAAAATGATCTCAAATACCTTATTTGCTGTTTTTTATGTTTTTGTACACAAAATTCGTTATTGTATTTTCAATTTAAAATGAAAATAGAAATTATTCGTTAATCGAATAATTTTAAATTAACCGATTATTAACCGAATAAATCTAAACCTCGATTAATTATTTGCTCGATTAACCGATTAAACCAGAAACCCGATTAATTGAATACCCTAGTAACTACTGAACCGAAAAAAGTTTAAGTCTTCAATTTCAACAATTTGCTTACTGAAAACAGTTGACTGTGCACACATATTACAACAGCAAGCAGCAATCGATTTGGTTTTTTTCCAGCAGCCAAACGAATCAGCAGCCGCCATGTTTCAGTTTTCAACTCTACCGAACTGATTACACGACTTCAGCAGCAAAAACATTTCTGTGTGTGCTGCTTACGCATTATCAGTTTCGAGTTTTGTTTTTCGTACTATGCAGCGTAACAAAAACTGCTAGCTCGACTGAATAGTACGACTGGATAGTTTGGTTGGTTGTTTAAAATGTGTGTACAACAACACACACTTTATGAAGCTAGGTTGAATCGTATGATTTTTTGGTTTTTGTGTTTACATATCACAAAGGAAATTTAAATGTTATTGTTAATAGAAATAAATAGGAAATTCTTCTATTTATTATATCTTAATTAAAAATACTTCTTATTAAAAAATAAATTTAATAAAATTATTAATTAATAAATTTAGAATAAAAAATTATTGATATTTTTTTATTATATTTTATATTGAATAATGATCACTTGCTTTATGATTTTTGGAATATATTTATTAATAAAATGAAATGATTTATTTTCATTAAAAACTTAAATATCATTTATATATTTAGTACATAGAAATTTGTTAAATTTACATTAAAGTGAGCAAAAAAAATAATTTGCGAATTTCGATCGGCCCACCGAATTGTTCTTGGGATTGCAAAAACATGTTCTAAAAAATATAAAGCCGCAATGTCTTTTTTTTTGGAGGGGAAAATGTGTATTTTTTCCGTTTTAGCAAACATTTCTTCATTAAATAAGTATGTTTTTATTTTAAACGCAATTTTCGTTCTAAAGAAATATAAAACACCAAACCCAATAAAATAAATTGTAAAGTTATTACTTATTCCCTAGGGCACTTAAATAATAAAGGTAGGAACAAATTAACTTATTTCGAGAAATATTCTGGAACCGGTTAACCGTTTTTTTCTATTTTAAAAACCTACCACTTTCAAATATATACATTAGAGTTCGTTTGTGACCAGGTCACTTTATTTGATTTGCGGGTATCATCATTTTTTTGAAGGTTATTGTGTAAATAAAAATAATGGCGTCCTTTTATTTGGAAAATTTTCACTCCTTGTGGTGGTTCAACGTACCTAAAGACGCTTCTGCATCAAAAACTAATACAATTGATGTTTTTTAGTTCCAAACCCACAACAGGGGGCGCAAATATCATTAAAAAAATAAAAACATGAAAAAGCTATTTTAAGCTTATCAAAACGTTACCAATATTTCCTATCACAACGCTTTGAAAATGTTTTGAAAAGGCAAACTAACAAACAAATTTCTAAACTTTTTTTTAAAATTATTATTTTCTTGTTAAATAAATAATTTTGAAGCCTCATAACTTTTTAATGGTTAGTGATAGAAATGAAATATTGGTGCCGTTTTGCTAAGCTTAAAATGCCTTTTCATCGTGCATGTTTAAAAAAACAAAAATTCTTTTTTTTATTTTTTTATGAGATTTGCGCCCCCTGTTGTGGGTTTTTGGAACTATTTTAAGGATTCAAAAAACATCAATTGTATTAATTTTTGATGCAGAATGGACTGGTCAATATATTCAACCGTTTTTTCTCTACAAAAAAATGTGCGTCTTTAGGTGCGTTCAACCACCACAAGGAGTGAAAATTTTCAAAAAAAAGGACGAATTATTATTTTTATTTACGCAAAAACCTTTAGAAAAATTATGATACCCGCGAATCAAATTTTTGAAAATAACTCTAATATACATACATATTTTATATTTTCAATAATTCGACAGACCAACAAATAAAAACTTTTTCTAACCTTTGTTTGCTTTTTAACAATATTTCCTTATTTTCGTATCAAAAAACTTTAGCGATGTACATTGTGTTCAAATGGTATCAAAGTGGCGTTTATTGAAATTTAGAAATAAAGTTTTTATAATAAATTTATAGGGTATATGGTAAAAGTAGATAAAATTCTGCATGCCTACCTGTAAAAATCAATCAACTTTGTTTACTTTCTTTACAGTGAGTATTTTTTTTTACCCTACACCACCATAGTGGGGAGGGTATTATGCGTTTGTGCAGAGTACAGGTCGCAATTTTGAAGATATTTCGATCAAGTTTGGTACATATTATTTTTTCGGCTCAAGGACCAAATGTATCTCCACAAATTGCGATCCAAATAAGTTTTATATAAACAAAATTCATGTCACCAAATTTTGTTACTATCGGTCAATAATTAGTCATAGCTCCCATATAGACCCGCTTCCGAAAATCACTTTAACGTGCATAAATCTCCCAAAAATTTTGGTATATACACAAAATTCAACATAAATAACTTTCATATAGACATCCGAAAATCACTTCCGAATATAAATTATTGATATTTTAAAAGAAAAATATTTTTACTCATTTACTTGGTGTAGGGTATTATATGGTCGGCTTGACCGACCATACTTTCTTACTTGTTTTAAATAAACATTAGTAATCTAACATGACTCTAAACCTATTAGGGATATTGTACATTTAAGGTCATGTGGACAATCTTCAAATATTAATCATCAAAAACTAAAATATCAGAAAATAGTGGTAAATATTAATTCAAATAAAAATCATAAACCAATAAAAATTTGTGCAAGTAGACTTTAAGAAATTTATTAACGAATATACATATCGATGGCTTAATATAAAAAGGCGTAACTAATTTTTTTTTTAAAATATCAATGTAAAAAGAGTATATTAAATAACTTCATTCAAATAAAAATAAATACATTTTAAATGAGAAATAAAATGTGAAGTCTCTTCTTATTCAAAATTGCATTAAAACTTTTCTTGTGTCTAAAATTTTATGGATTTTATTAAGTTTTTCCTTCTCCAGTAAAGTAACAAAAAATCGAGTTACGCCTTTTTTATATTATGTATGTAATTGTATGTTTCGTATGTACATATGTATGTTTCGATGAGAAATTCCAAATATTGAAAAAGTTTCCCTTTGACCTTCACGATTTAAGGGTTAACGTTTTGCGATTTTAGGAAAACTTTCAGACTATATTTAAAATTACCTGTACTATTATATTCTGAACAGATTTTACTGAAAATTAATAACAGTAAGGAAATTGGGCTCATTCGAAAAAATTTGGCCAAAAAATTAGTTTTTCTCGAAAATTGCAAAGTTTATATCGCAGGTACGGAAAAACTATAGGAGGTATTGACATATTTTTTTCAGATTTTTATTCCCTATTATGTTGTTAATAAATCCCCATGTGATGATCAAAAAATTCTGAAATTTGTAACCAATTTTTGTCTTTTATATCTCATTAGAACGACAATTACGTACACATTTCTATTCTTTTAAATTAAATTGCAAAAGTAATTAACTGAACATCGATCAAAATGTAAATAGAACATCATAAGATTTGTTGTACATACACATCTGCTCAAAATAATAGATACACCAAAATTTATTTTTTAAAAACGAAAAAAAATAATGGTATATTGTAAAATTATAAAAAAAATTCAGTCGATTTTTATTTATAGTTAAAAGGAGAGTAAAAAACAAAAACAAAATATTTCATAATTAATAATAAATATTATAAAGTAAATTAAATTTCTTAAATTTCGAAAAATTTGGTGCTCATAATAATAGATACATTTTTAAAAATTCTTATTAAACAAAAGCTAATAAATTTTATCTTAAAAAAATGAGTTTATTATTAAAGTAAAGCTAGTATCCAGTATATCCACCTTTGTTTTGTAAAACTTTCTCCACTCTTCTGGGCATACTGGATATCAAGTTCTGACACTTCTCCAATGGAATCTCGTACCATATTTTTTGCGTTTTCTCCCATAAATCGTCTTTATTTTTGAAAACTTCCTTCGAAAGCCTTATCTTTAATTCACTCCACAAGTTTTCTATTGGGTTTAAATAAGGGGATTGGCTGGGCCAGCTTAAAACAGGTACGTTATTCTCCAAGAACCAGTTTTTAACTAATCTTGAACTATGTTTTGGGTCGTTGTCCTGCTGGAATGTCCATATTAATGGGATATTTTCCGATGCATATGGAAGCATTACGTTTTCCAATATGTCTCTATACCCACTAGCATTCATGGTATCTTCTATTCGGAATATCGGACCAACACCATTCCATGAAAAGCAACCCCAAACCATTATGTTTCCCCCGCCATGTTTTACAGTCTTTTTTGTAAATTTAACGTGGAATTCTTTTCCTTTTGGTCGGCGTACATTTCTTTGGCAGTCGTTTCCAAACAAATTTATTTTTGTTTCGTCGCTCCATAAAATATTTCTCCATTTTTTTTTCGCCTTCACACCCGGACCATTGTAAGTGCTCTTTAGCAAATTCTAATCTTGTCTTGATATTTTTTTGGCGCATTAGTGGCACTTTTCTGGCAATTCTTCCCGGCAATTTAGCTTGTAAAAGACGACGACGAACTGTTTGTGGACTGATTTCGTTACATAGCTCCGCAGAAATAGCTTTCGATGATATGAAAGGGTCTTTTTTAACCATAAGGACGATCCGCCTATCTGTTTCTGGACTGGTTTTCTTTGGTCTACCGCGAGTTTCTCTTTTTTATTTTTTAGATAAAGCATTTTGGACAAAATGTAAAGATCTTCCTATGCTCTTTGCTGTTTCCCGTAATGATTTTCCTTGATTTCTCATCGTTTGAACAATTTTTTTCTCATCTTCGGTACAATGATGATTTCGTCCCATTTTCTTCAAAAGAGTCCTATTTTTTATAAAATTGTTGCTAAAATTTAAATTATACTTACTGTTTCACGTAAATAGGAACAAAAAATTGCACAAAAAAAAAATTGTATATAAACAAATTACAAATTACTGATGTGTATCTATTTTTATGAGCAAATAATTTTTTGTAATTCAAATAAATTCGTTTTTAAAAATCAACATGAAAGCAAATAGTTGCCAGATTTTTGACTGACATGACATTGCCAGATAGAAATTTTAATAATATGATGTATTCTTAACGCTTGCGAGGAAATTTTCAATGTTACCGCCATTTAAATTTTTTCCAATTAGGTGTATCTATTATTTTGAGCAGATGTGTACATACATATATATTTTAAAATCAAATGTAAATCAAACATTATCATTCAAAAATACGTTTTTTTTTCTCTTTTAACTATTTTTACACATTTTAAAAAACTTCTCACAAATTCACAAATAGAACTTTTTTCTAATTTGGACAGGACAACGTCTGTCGGGTCAGCTAGTCAAATGTAAAAACGGTCCCAGGCTACTGCCTTGGGGGACTCCAGCTTCAATGGGTTGTGCAGTACTTAAAAAGTCTCCTTCTTTAATCTGAAATGTTCGACCAGCTTTCCAATAGCTTATGTGTGTTTGCGGGTAAATTTTGACTAAATTTCTATATTAAACCATCATCCCATACTTTATCAAACGCTTGATAAATGTCGATGAAGAGTGCAGAACAATATTTCTTTTCTTCAAACGCTTTTCTCACAATATTTACAAGTCTATGGGTTTGTTCGATAGTACTGCGTTTTCTTCTAAATCCAAATTGATGATTCGGAATACAATTGTTTTCAGTTAACATCGTGTACAACTTGTTCTTAAGTATCTTCTCAAATAGCTTTGATATATTAGACAATAGGCTGATAGGTCTGTATGATTCTACTTTTGTGTGATCTTTTCCTGGCTTAGGTATCATGGTAACCAGTGAAACCTTATATTCTGGAGGATAATATTCAAGGTGTAATATAGCATTAAAAATAAAAAGTATTATTTTTATTGCTATCCGGGGTTGCTTTTTTGATTTTGTCAATACCAAGCGCTTTCTCAAAACGTAGGGGTACGGCTGCTCCAAAATGGGGTACAACAGGTTGCAACTCAATTGCTTTATTTGATGTGCTCGGTGTAAGTACTTTTTTCAAATGATTAACAAACTGATTCCATTTTTCAGTATCATTTCTTGCCCATGCACCACGTGAATTTCGCATGGGAGGCTTACATATGACAGGCCTTTTAAGGCTTTTTGTTGCCCGCCATAATGAGTAATCGGATTACGGGCTTGCGTCCAGGATTTCTAAATATTTATTCAATGATTCCATTTTTCGAAATTTCAAGAGCTTTTTAAGTCTTTTTATACAATCTTTAAGCTTTGATTTGAGTTGGGAGATCTGTGCAATTGCCACTCTCTTCGAACTCTTCTTTTTTCATTTAAGATCCGTTTTTCTATTATATCTGATTTGTCGGGGGGGTTGGGTAGCATGTTGGGCTGCCAGTTTGAGATTTTTATCGAAATTGATAAGAGAGTGATCGATGTTTTCTGGCATAGAATAATATATCCATAGAAGCGTTACTGAGAGGGAAAAAACCTAAGTCTGTTGTCAAAAACCTAAGTCGTGAGAATGTATTAGTACATAGTTTTGAGGTTGTATGGGTGCCTTTTTAATTTTCACCAGACACACAGAGTTCTATAAAAATTTTTAAATTTTAATTTATTTAAATTTTCTTCTATTTTCAATACTAAAAATTGAAACTCTGTTCTATAAATTATATTCTATCACAAATAAAATTAAGTGTCAAAAATTTGTAAAATTTTTTTTTTTCATTTGAGCAAAATTAACGTGTTTCGGAAATAAAAGTGTACTGTAAATTGTTAAAAAAAATCATAAAATAGTGTATAAAAGTGTAATAAAGTGGTTCGGTCTGTATTTAGTCGGAAAGCCAAAGGTAAAATTGCAAGTATTTTGATGTGTTTAATTCTCTCTCAAGTATGTTGAAATCACATATCACAAGTACGTGTGAAGAGAGTAATTATTGTTACTCTCAGTTTACTCTCAGCTGCGCCTCTAGTTGTACCCTATGTTTTCTGGTGTTCTTAACGGTATGTTTTCCGAGCAATGTGTACTGAGGTATTTTTTATATTTGAGTCAATTTATTCTTGTGCCTGCCATCGCTAAATTACCAGTCAGGGATACAATTTCTCGGGGGTCAATAATGTAACAATAGTGGGTGAGTGATCTGAAGATAGTTCCAGCAAGGATTCAATTTGAATCATTTCTATAGGGATATTTTTCATCACGCTAAAATCAGTAACATCCGGTATTTTTCGTGGGTCAGTAGACCAGTAAGTAGGTTGGCCGCTCGAAATCACATTCAAACCCATTTTAGTTATAAGGTTGTGAATTATTTAGCATACTATCAAGTGCTACTAAAATATTACTGTTGGTTACCATATTTCCATCAACAGCTGTCAATGACAAATTTTCTTTTTTTGTACAAACACTTTTCGTAAACAAAGCGATTGACAATGAAAGAAATCAACTCTTGTATTTTTGTTTTCGTTCGAATTTTCTTATTCTTACAAGTGCTGATGAATTTCATTAAAATTTTCGCAACACTTGTAGCTTTTTGTACTTGTAAACTACAATTTCTACAATTACAAGTTCTTTTACATATGGGGCATTTCATGTCAAGTGAACCAACTTTTGAAATCGATGTCTTCCGATCGGGATGAAATGTTCACCAAGGTTTGTTCTATTGGATAGTAACTCAGACACAATTTTTCAACAAGATCGGTCGAGAACTCTCTGAGTTATAGGGGGTCAAATTTTGACATTTTGGTCAAACAGGGGTTTTTTCTTATCCATGTAACTTATTACCTATTGTTCTTAGCAAAATGTGTCCCAAATAGTTTAGATAGCTCTTTCTTCAATCTTTCGAAAAAAATATTTAAAAAAAAAATTAAAAATTTTTAATATTTTTTTTCCGAAATCAAAAACTTTTTTGACTTTTTTTTTTAAAATGGGCCCTTTTTTCTTATAATAAAGCTTAGATATTTTCCTTGAACACCTATTTGGTCGCTTAGAGGGATGCGAGTGGGATATCTATCAAAATAAATATTTTGTAACTCAAAATATACAACAATAACGTTCCATATTTCAGACAGGTTAACATTCAAAGAACTCTAATATTTTCAAAGTGAAATTTCAAAAAATTTTAAAAAATTTCACAAATACAATTCAGCATTCTCCCTTATATGTGTAGATAGCCTAGTCCCTTGCCTCCATTTTCCATATAGTGGGATTCCATGCGATGGAATAGTTTGGCCATATTTCACAAAAGAACTCTAATATTTTCAAAGTGAAATTTCAAAAAAATTTTAAAAATTTTCAAAAAATAAAATTCAGCATTCTCCCTTACATGTGTAGATAGCCTAGTCCCTTGCCTCCATTTTCCATATAGTGGGATTCCATGCGATGGAATAATTTGGCCATATTTCACAAAATCCCTCAAAGAACTCTAATATTTTCAAAGTGAAATTTCGAAAACTTTTAAAAAATTTCACAAATACAATTCAGCATTCTCCATTATATGTATAGATAGCCTAGTCCCTTGCCTCCATTTTCCATATAGTGGGATTCCTTGCGATGGAATAATTTGGCCATATTTCACAAAATCTCACAAAGAACTTTAAAATTTTCAAAGTGAAATTTCCAAAAATTTCACAAATACAATTCAGCATTCTCCCTTATATGTGTAGATAGCCTAGTCCCTTGTCTCCATTTTCAATATTGTGGGATTCCATGCGATGGAATAGTTTGGCCATATTTCACAAAATCCTTCAAAGAATTCTAAAATTTTCAAAGTGAAATTTCAAAAAATTTTAAAAATTTTCACAAATACAATTCAGCATTCTCCCTTACATGTGTAGATAGCCTAGTCCCTTGCCTCCATTTTCCATATAGTGGGATTCCATGCGATGGAATAATTTGGCCATATTTCACAAAATCCCTCAAAGAACTCTAAAATTTTCAAAGTGTATTTTAAAAAAAAATTTCAAAATTTTCACAAATACAATTCAGCATTCTCCATTATATGTATAGATAGCCTAGTCCCTTGCCTCCATTTTCCATATAGTGGGATTCCTTGCGATGGAATAATTTGGCCATATTTCACAAAATCCCTCAAAGAACTCTAAAATTTTCAAAGTGAAATTTTCAAAAATTTCACAAATACAATTCAGCATTCTCCCTTATATGTGTAGATAGCCTAGTCCCTTGCCTCCATTTTCCATATAGTGGGATTCCATGCGATGGAATAATTTGGCCATATTTCACAAAATCCCTCAAAGAACTCTAATATTTTCAAAGTGAAATTTCAAAAAATTTCACAAATACAATTCAGCATTCTCCCTTATATGTGTAGATAGCCTTATCCGTTGTCTCCATTCTCCATATAGTGGGATTCCATGCGATGGAATAGTTTGGCCATATTTCACAAAATCCCTCAAAGAACTCTAATATTTTCAAAGTGAAATTTCAAAAAATGTTCTAAATTTTCACAAATACAATTCAACATTCTCCCTTATATGTGTAGATAGCCTAGTCCCTTGCCTCCATTTTCCATATAGTGGGATTCCATGCGATGGAATAATTTGGCCATATTTTACAAAATCCCTCAAAGAACTCTAAAATTTTCAAAGTGAAATTTCAAAAAATTTTCACAAATACAATTCAACATTCTCCCTTATATATGCATATAGCCTTATTCCTTGCCTCCACTTTCCATATAGTGGGATTCCATGCGATGGAATAGTTTGGCCATATTTCACAAAATCCCTGAAAGAACTCTAAAATTTTCAAAGTGGAATTTTCAAATTTTCACAAATACAATTCAGACAAATGGATTTTATTGTCTGATAGGGTGGTTCATTGCCTTCATTTTTTATATGATCAATATGAGTGACAAAGAAGCATTTGCCCTAATACCCAAAAAATCTTTCAGTTATATTCAATTGTAATTAAATTTTAAAAATTTACCAATTTTACATTATTTGTATTAATATCTTTATATTTGAAATAATTCTTTCATTATTTTAAAATATTATTTTTTTAATTTGTGCTAAATGTTTCTAAAAAAAATAGTTCACATATTTAAATATGTGTGTAATAGTTAAATATGTCGTTACGTCATAACATATTTAACTTTGGAGTCAACATATTTATTTCGAAACATATTTAACTCGGCATATTTATCTTCACACACATGAATCAATAATTGAAACTGCCTGGCAAAACAATAAAATACAAATAGATTGACACAGTAATGAACGAAGAACAAGCCGTCGATTATCCTACCGAATTTTTGAATTCATTGGATCACCGACTTTGTCCGAAACTGTATATTAAAATCGAGATGCAATATAAAACAGATGTTTTCTAAGGGCCAGCAACGCGGACCGGGTTCAGTATAACATATTTCAATAATATTTCTTATTTTTTACACCCAATCTATCGGAAAATGTGGTGTGGGTACTAAGTAATTTAGAATTGTCTATATATGTATAGATTTCCACTGTGGCTATTCCCAAAAGCAAAAAAAAAACATGTAAGAAAGTATAGTCGGTGAAGCCCGACCATATGATATGCTACACCAATCGCCTTAAAATTAGGTGGTATGACTTCTGTATATATGAAACCTATTTAAAAATAAACAAAATAAATCGTTATTTTAATATAGAAAGTCCCTAACTCGTGTTTATTATAAGCCCAGATTTTCAATTATTTCGATAAATGTTCCACTTATATAACATATTGTTACGTTTTAACCTTTTCAAACGCTGGTTTATTTCCTTTAAATAAACCGGATACTTTGATTGCAAATAAAAGCCGTTTAATAGTTTAAAAATTGTAACAACTCTTTATTTATTTAAAATGTACAACAACAACAGAATTAAATAGCCTCTCAATGTTTTTTTATACAGGTTTATAAATTCGCAGAATTACAGACACAATTTATAATGTACACGAATTTACTTGAAAAACACAACACACTTTAAGGCACTCAGATGATGTTTATTTGAAAAGCGTCTCTGATAAACTCACGACTGCAACCTCTGCCACTATTTATAACACTGCATTACCATCTAGAAAGCTCTTTAACTGTCAAAGTTCGAATATTCTAGATCATACGCCATCTGTGCTGTACTTTCTACAATGTTCTTTAACTGATTATTCGAAATCGAATACAGCGTTGCCAATTTACAATCAAATCAACTGAAAGCTTTTATTTAACAATGCCCACAGATATGTTACAGTTTTACAGCACTGTTACTTGAAAGCATTATGCTACTTTTAAATCAGCCGTTAAAATCGTTATATTTGAATTCAAGTACAATTTCGTAACACTGCCCCCCGCTTAAGCCTGTTCGTCCCGAATAGGCATAGATTCACTTCTCCCATAGGCGGCTAGTCGTTTCAGATGTTCAACTTTAATTCCCGATATCGGTCTTCTACATTTCCGTATTCTATAAACCATGTCGTCCAATTTCTTAATTACCCTATGTGGTCCTTTGCAGTGATTCCTTAATTTGGATGACAAACCCTTATTACATTGTGAGCTATATCTGGTTTTCATTTGGTCATTTGTCATTTTTATTCGGCTCCGAACGAGTTCATGCATTTTTCTGCTGACCCGGCCTGATGATCTTTTCTCTGCGGGACAGACCAAGCACTCCAACAGGAACCATTCCGTCGTTGCACTGTTCAACGAGGGCCTCCATTGTTACATGGCCACTTCTCACATCCGCTGGTTCCAACACCAACAAACCATAATCCTCCACTTCCTCACGGGCCCATACCAAATCCTCTGACTGCGGTGGCAACCTTTTGTGCTCAACAAAAACTAACTTTCTTACTTGAGACTTGCTCTCATATCCGACGTCAAGGGGTATTTTAACATTTCGACAATTCATGACTTTTTGTCCCATATCCAAAGTAATGCTGTGACTAATCATGAAGTCTGCACCAATGATTACTTCGTCCACAATATCGGCAACAACAAAGACATGATTTGCGCTAATACCACCAATAGTTAGTTTTACATTAACTTTACCATGGACAGCGGCAGGCTCTCCAGTAGCGGTGCGTAGACTTACATTGCAAATTGGTTCCATCGATTTCTTTACTAAATCTGTTCTGATGATAGACTGCGACGCTCCCGTGTCCATAGTAAGGATGTGCTTCCGACCGTTGATGTACCCACTAGCAGTAAGATTGTTATTTTCCTGCTGCAGTACTTATATGGAGATTGTGGGGCCCTCAGATGTGGGAGCTAGTTCTTGCCCCATAGTGCTAGCTCGTTTTAGTTTAAAGGTGATTCTTGTGACGATTGATGATTTGACGGCTGGTTGTTTCTTGGAGGCGAAACAGATCTGGTTCGTTTTCTCGGTGCTTTGCAGTTTCGCTGAATATGACCAGATTTACCGCAATTATAACATTTTACTCTGGCTTTGCTATGCTTATCATTAAACGCCTCCAAGACCTTTTTTAATTCATCGACTATATTTCTCTCGTCTTCAGCAACAACCTCGATATTGCGCACCTTGCATATTTGCGGCTTTGAAATTATTTTCGCCGTTTCTTGCGCCAGAGCAAATGAGACTGTTTCAGGAAATGATGGTTTAGGTGTAGCACAAACCGCATGTTTTATTTCAGGATCGCGAATGCCATTGACGAATGCCTCTATCTTGATATGGTCCAAAACTGGGTTGTTCTCCCCTGGATAAGTAAGCTGTAGCAAACGCTCGATTTCCAACGCAAAATCTTGTAGCGTCTCATTGGGTTTCTGCACTCTACCACGCAATTCTATTCGGTATAATTCTTTTTTATGTTCGCCACCGTAATTACGTTGTAGCGCCTCCATTATGTCATCATAACAATTTCTGTTGCTTGCTGACACGCTTTCAAGAACTACTGCTGCATTCCCTTTTAAGGCCAATATCAATTCTATAGCTTTTTCTTCATTGTTCCACATGTTTCTAATGGCAACTGTATCAAACTGGAACTTGAACACATTAAATGGTGTGGTGCCATCAAAACTAGGAGCCTTTATTCTATTCGATGTTTCTGAAATAATTCGCACCGGTCCGTCTTGGCATTGAAGATTATTAATTTTCATTTCCAGATCGAGAAATTTATTATCAACATCTTGGGATTGTTTTTCTAGGTCGCTCTCTAATTCAGACACCTTTTTGTCAACGACATCCACTCTGCTGTTAATAACCTCAGACATTTCCTGAATTTTCTTGTCTGTGACTCTAGATGATTCTTGAAATTTCGTTTCCATTTCAGCTAGGAGTTTCTCGTTGTTGACTTGAACTTCAGCTAATAATTTTTCATTGTTGACTCTAGAAGTTTCTTGAAGTTCGTTCATTTTCGCTTCCAGGTTCTCGTTGTTTACTTTAGAAGTTTCTTGAACTTCTTTAAATTTCTCCATCATAGCAGCAAACATTGTGGATAAATCCATGCTGTTTGTTGTTGCACGGGTAGAAACTTCCATTTCTTCTTTATACTCAAATTCGTAGGCTCCGATGTCAATATCTCGCCGCTTGAATTCTTCTATGAGCCTCTTCTGCAACTCTGCTTTGTTACCTGCAGTTGGTAGCTCCAACTTACTCAGTTCTTTCTTGAGTTGTTCAACTTTTAGTTCCTCAAACTTCATGCTTATTAATTTGCAATCCCACTTCTGACACCAATTGTTACGTTTTAACCTTTTCAAAACGCTGGTTTATTTCCTTTAAATAAACCGGATACTTTTGATTGCAAATAAAAGCCGTTTAATAGTTTAAAAATTGTAACAACTCTTTATTTATTTAAAATGTACAACAACAACAGAATTAAATAGCCTCTCAATGTTTTTTTATACAGGTTTATAAATTCGCAGAATTACAGACACAATTTATAATATACACGAATTTACTTGAAAAACACAATACACTTTAAGGCACTCAGATGATGTTTATTTGAAAAGCGTCTCTGATAAACTCACTAACGACTGCAACCTCTGCCACTATTTATAACACTGCATTACCATCTAGAAAGCTCTTTAACTGTCAAAGTTCGAATATTCTAGATCATACGCCATCTGTGCTGTACTTTCTACAATGTTCTTTAACTGATTATTCGAAATCGAATACAGCGTTGCCAACTTACAATCAAATCAACTGAAAGCTTTTATTTAACAATGCCCATAGATATGTTACAGTTTTACAGCACTGTTACTTGAAAGCATTATGCTACTTTTAAATCAGCCGTTAAAATCGTTATATTTGAATTTAAGTACAATTTCGTAACAATATTTAGCAAACAAATTTCGACTTAAAAAAACACGAGTCAGGGTCTTTCTATATTAAGGTAACCAAATGCTAATTAATATTAAAATTTTTGGATTTTGTGTTTATTTTAACTAATAATATTAACGATCAGCTCGAGGTATTCTACTAACTACTAAATACTGTTCATGATGTCGCTCCTACTAGACTGAAGAGGATCCGGGATGATACAAATTTCTGTAATTTATGGGACGTTAAGAATGCTAGGAATATGAGGGATCTGGCATACAAAGCATACAGGGAAAACTTGAATTCAAACTATTGGAGGACCTATTGTAGGTACAGGAGACATAAGGCAGAATATTGGTCTTCGTGATTTGACCGTTTTGACAATAAAGGAATGTGGAGAATTCTTAATAGTAAACTTGGTGGAAAATCTTTTAATCCCTTACATCACTATGATCCTGATAAATTCAATAATTACATTACATCATATTTAAATAGTACTGATCCATCCCCAGATTTCTCGACATTTTCGAATATTGGATTTACTTTCAGAAGCATTGATAGAGAGGAACTTCAATATAATTTGTCTCTTCTAAAGTCTAACGCTGTAGGTCCCGATAAGATTCCTTTGAAATTTTTGAGAAGATATATCCGTTCATTGAACGTTATTTGATTTTTATCTTCAATACTATTTTAACAACCTCAACGTATCCACGAGATTTGAAGATTTCCCGTATTGTACCTGTTAAGAAAAAAAGGGTCGAATTTATTGGAAAACTTCAGACCAATTACCATTTTAAATACCCTATCAAAAGTATTTGAGGCGATACTCAAGAATCAAATTATGAATCATATTGAATCAACGAATTTATTGGATGATAGTCATTTTGGTTTTCGTGCTAGTGGTAGTACTTCCACTCTATTGCTGTCTCTGACGGAGAACGTTCGCAGGAATTTTGAGAGTACTATTTATTACAATATACTGGTAGGTAAGTGACAGGAAGCAATTCGTTGGACTACAGGGAACTGAATCATCAGTTCTAGAATGTACTAGTGGCTTACCCCAAGGCTCTGTATTGTCTCCCTTGTTATTTATATTTTATGTTAATGATTATACTAGATTTATAGGTACATCCCGATGTCGAACATTCATGTACGCTGACGACATTAATTTATTGTTTAGTAGGGATAGGGAGTTCATTGATTTACATGAGGCTACAATTAATTATGTATTGAACCAGACCGTTATTTGGGCCACCATTAATAAACTTAAATTTAATCCGGGGAAGACAAAGGCATTGACTTTTGGATTGGGTAATGGGTACCGAAACAATTAACGTATTTCCTTTGATGGAGTGAACGTAGAATTTGTTGACACATTGAATTGCTTAGGAGTAACATTGGATGGGAATTTAAACTTTGAACAGCATATATCTGAGATTTCGGCTAAAGTGTGTTAAAAACTGCGAGCTTTGTACAATTTAGGATGCTACCTACCGCTCAGGGTAAGGATCAACTTGGCGCATTCACTTTTGATGCCGCATATTCGGTACTGTTTAGAGATATACTGCGGAACAACGGGGAATCAACTAAGGCGGTTACGTTTAGTATTCAACAGAATAATCAGATATATGTTTAATCTAAATTTCAGGGATCATGTATCCGGATTAGTGTGGCCCTTAATAAACGAATGTTGGATTTTGGTCATTCTCACCCTCCAGTTTGGTGAACATTAGTAAAAAAATCATTCTGAAAAAATTTTAGGTAAATCGGTTGGGGATAAGACGTGCCGCAAGCCCTCTGAAGTTTTGAGATGCATTTACAAGGGGAAAAAATTAATTTTTTCAGTTTTTGCAAAAATTTTGCCATTAAAAAATTACTTTTGTAATTTAGTTTAAAAGAATCGAAATGTGTACGTAATTGTCGTTCTAATGAGACATAAAAAACAGAAATCGGTCAAAAAATTTTAAAGTTATTAAAAATTCGCTAGGCCATTAACGTTTCTCAGGCCACTAGAACAAGAAATGTAGGAACAAAATTAACATATTTTGATAAATATTAAAATAAAAGCTAATTTTTACTTAAAATATGTCCATATATACTTGTATATGAGTTTTTGTCTTCGTAGGATACCGTTAACCTATTCTTAGGTATGAACAAAAAAATTAAATTTTTTAACGGCAGTTTCAAAACTCCTTTTACAAATTTTTAAAAATTTTGTTATCAGCTCATTGGGATTTATTAAGAATATAATAGGAAATAAAAATGTTGAAAAATTAATAAAATATCTATTACAGTTAATTTAAATCGCAGATACGGAAAAACTATAAGAGATATTTTCATAATTTTTCAACATTTTTATTTCCTATTATATTCTTATCACAAAGGGAACGTTTATTGGACCCAAGTGAGCTGAACAATACCTAAGGTTTTGGACGGCTGCCTGAATACCATACCAAATACCATATTATATTCTTAATAAATCCCAATGAGATGATCAAAAAATTCTGAAATTTGTTTAACAAAATTTTTAAAAATTTTAAAATGGAGTTTTGAGACTGCCGTTAAAAAAATTTCATTTTTTTGTTCAAACCTAAGAATAGGTTAACGGTATCCTACGAAGACAAAAACTCATATACAAGTAAACGTACGTATTTTAAGTAAAAATGAGCTTTTATTTTAATATTTCTCAAAATATGTTAATTTTGTTCCTACATTTCTTGTTCCAGTGGCCTGAGACACGTTAATGGCCTGGCGAATTTATAATAACTTTAACATTTTTTGACCATTCAGACACCTCTAATTCAGACACCTTTTTGTCAACGACATCCGCTGTTTTTTGTTGCACGGGTAGAAACTTCCATTTCTTCTTTATACTCAAATTCGTAGGCTCCGATGTCAATATCTCGCCGCTTGAATTCTTCTATGAGCCTCTTCTGCAACTCTGCTTTGTTACCTGCAGTTGGTAGCTCCAACTTACTCAGTTCTTTCTTGAGTTGTTCAACTTTTAGTTCCTCAAACTTCATGCTTATTAATTTGCAATCCCACTTCTGACACCAATTGTTACGTTTTAACCTTTTCAAAACTGGTTTATTTCCTTTAAATAAACCGGATACTTTTGATTGCAAATAAAAGCCGTTTAATAGTTTAAAAATTGTAACAACTCTTTATTTATTTAAAATGTACAACAACAACAGAATTAAATAGCCTCTCAATGTTTTTTTATACAGGTTTATAAATTCGCAGAATTACAGACACAATTTATAATATACACGAATTTACTTGAAAAACACAATACACTTTAAGGCACTCAGATGATGTTTATTTGAAAAGCGTATCTGATAAACTCACTAACGACTGCAACCTCTGCCACTATTTATAACACTGCATTACCATCTAGAAAGCTCTTTAACTGTCAAAGTTCGAATATTCTAGATCATACGCCATCTGTGGTGTACTTTCTACAATGTTCTTTAACTGATTATTCGAAATCGAATACAGCGTTGCCAACTTACAATCAAATCAACTGAAAGCTTTTATTTAACAATGCCCATAGATATGTTACAGTTTTACAGCACTGTTACTTGAAAGCATTATGCTACTTTTAAATCAGCCGTTAAAATCGTTATATTTGAATTTAAGTACAATTTCGTAACAATATTTAGCAAACAAATTTCGACTTAAAAAAACACGAGTCAGGGTCTTTCTATATTAAGGTAACCAAATGCTAATTAATATTAAAATTTTTGGATTTTGTGTTTATTTTAACTAATAATATTAACGATCAGCTCGAGGTATTCTACTAACTACTAAATACTGTTCATGATGTCGCTCCTACTAGACTGAAGAGGATCCGGGATGATACAAATTTCTGTAATTTATGGGACGTTAAGAATGCTAGGAATATGAGGGATCTGGCATACAAAGCATACAGGGAAAACTTGAATTCAAACTATTGGAGGACCTATTGTAGGTACAGGAGACATAAGGCAGAATATTGGTCTTCGTGATTTGACCGTTTTGACAATAAAGGAATGTGGAGAATTCTTAATAGTAAACTTGGTGGAAAATCTTTTAATCCCTTACATCACTATGATCCTGATAAATTCAATAATTACATTACATCATATTTAAATAGTACTGATCCATCCCCAGATTTCTCGACATTTTCGAATATTGGATTTACTTTCAGAAGCATTGATAGAGAGGAACTTCAATATAATTTGTCTCTTCTAAAGTCTAACGCTGTAGGTCCCGATAAGATTCCTTTGAAATTTTTGAGAAGATATATCCGTTCATTGAACGTTATTTGATTTTTATCTTCAATACTATTTTAACAACCTCAACGTATCCACGAGATTTGAAGATTTCCCGTATTGTACCTGTTAAGAAAAAAAGGGTCGAATTTATTGGAAAACTTCAGACCAATTACCATTTTAAATACCCTATCAAAAGTATTTGAGGCGATACTCAAGAATCAAATTATGAATCATATTGAATCAACGAATTTATTGGATGATAGTCATTTTGGTTTTCGTGCTAGTGGTAGTACTTCCACTCTATTGCTGTCTCTGACGGAGAACGTTCGCAGGAATTTTGAGAGTACTATTTATTCGACACTATTTATTACAATATACTGGTAGGTAAGTGACAGGAAGCAATTCGTTGGACTACAGGGAACTGAATCATCAGTTCTAGAATGTACTAGTGGCTTACCCCAAGGCTCTGTATTGTCTCCCTTGTTATTTATATTTTATGTTAATGATTATACTAGATTTATAGGTACATCCCGATGTCGAACATTCATGTACGCTGACGACATTAATTTATTGTTTAGTAGGGATAGGGAGTTCATTGATTTACATGAGGCTACAATTAATTATGTATTGAACCAGACCGTTATTTGGGCCACCATTAATAAACTTAAATTTAATCCGGGGAAGACAAAGGCATTGACTTTTGGATTGGGTAATGGGTACCGAAACAATTAACGTATTTCCTTTGATGGAGTGAACGTAGAATTTGTTGACACATTGAATTGCTTAGGAGTAACATTGGATGGGAATTTAAACTTTGAACAGCATATATCTGAGATTTCGGCTAAAGTGTGTTAAAAACTGCGAGCTTTGTACAATTTAGGATGCTACCTAAAGCTCAGGGTAAGGATCAACTTGGCGCATTCACTTTTGATGCCGCATATTCGGTACTGTTTAGAGATATACTGCGGAACATGTTTATATATGTTTATATCTAAATTTCAGGGATCATGTATCCGGATTAGTGTGGCCCTTAATAAACGAATGTTGGATTTTGGTCATTCTCACCCTCCAGTTTGGTGAACATTAGTAAAAAAATCATTCTGAAAAAATTTTAGGTAAATCGGTTGGGGATAAGACGTGCCGCAAGCCCTCTGAAGTTTTGAGATGCATTTACAAGGGGAAAAAATGAATTTTTTCAGTTTTTGCAAAAATTTTGCCATTAAAAAATTACTTTTGTAATTTAGTTTAAAAGAATCGAAATGTGTACGTAATTGTCGTTCTAATGAGACATAAAAAACAGAAATCGGTCAAAAAATTTTAAAGTTATTAAAAATTCGCTAGGCCGTTAACGTTTCTCAGGCCACTAGAACAAGAAATGTAGGAACAAAATTAACATATTTTGATAAATATTAAAATAAAAGCTAATTTTTACTTAAAATATGTCCATATATACTTGTATATGAGTTTTTGTCTTCGTAGGATACCGTTAACCTATTCTTAGGTATGAACAAAAAAATAAAATTTTTTAACGGCAGTTTCAAAACTCCTTTTACAAATTTTTAAAAATTTTGTTATCAGCTCATTGGGATTTATTAAGAATATAATAGGGAATAAAAATGTTGAAAAATTAATAAAATATCTATTACAGTTAATTTAAATCGCAGATACGGAAAAACTATAAGAGATATTTTCATAATTTTTCAACATTTTTATTTCCTATTATATTCTTATCACAAAGGGAACGTTTATTGGACCCAAGTGAGCTGAACAATACCTAAGGTTTTGGACGGCTGCCTGAATACCATACCAAATACCATATTATATTCTTAATAAATCCCAATGAGATGATCAAAAAATTCTGAAATTTGTTTAACAAAATTTTTAAAAATTTTAAAATGGAGTTTTGAGACTGTCGTTAAAAAAATTTCATTTTTTTGTTCATACCTAAGAATAGGTTAACGGTATCCTACGAAGACAAAAACTCATATACAAGTAAACGTACGTATTTTAAGTAAAAATGAGCTTTTATTTTATTATTTCTCAAAATATGTTAATTTTGTTCCTACATTTCTTGTTCCAGTGGCCTGAGACACGTTAATGGCCTGGCGAATTTATAATAACTTTAACATTTTTTGACCAATTTCTGGTTTTTATGTCTCATTAGAACGACAATTACGTACACATTTCGATTCTTTTAAATTAAATTACAAAAGTAATTTTTTAATGGCAAAATTTTTACAAAAACTAAAAAAAATGAATTTTTTCCCCTTGAAAATGCATCTCAAAACTTCAGAGGGGGGTGAGAATGGCCAAAATCCAACTTACGTTTATTAAGGGCCACCCTAATCCGGATACTCATTACAGTTTTTATCTTGTTCTTTTCGGGATTTCATAAGTGTTCATAATTTGATTGTTATGTATCGTATAATGACGACTGAATCACCAACATGTATTTTCAGTTTATTTAGGTACTCTCTCTATTTTGTTAGAGAATAAGATTTACAAAGAAACAAAATAGAATTGGTGAATATACTCAATGTGTATTACACACATCTACATACATATATACACACAACTAAACTTTTGTTTTCTTTTTATTATGCTATTATATATGTACAGTGAATGTCACTTAAAATCGTACACAAATTTTATTCATTAGTTTTAGAAAGTTGATGTTTTGGAAATATTTTAAAATGCTATTTTTTTATTGTGTGTGCTATTACCTATCAGAAAATTGGGTATAATTTTAATTGCCCTTATCCACAAATAAAAAAATTGGGTAAGACTGTCAGTGCCCAGAATATCAACGCTTCATTTAAAATCGTAAAGGCACTAAAAAAAAAGCAAATGATACCCTACAAAGTATTAGGATTATTTAATATTAACATTTTTTTAATTATAATTTAATATAATTGTACGAATTTAAGTGAAATATGAATTTTGTGATGTTCTTTAATTTTCATCAATATTTTTTTTATCGAATTGAGGTTTTGTTAACTTTTTTGTTGAAATACATATTTTTTCTTCCAATTAATAAAATTACTTTTAATTTTTTATATAATCACCTATTATTGCCTGTATATTTTCATAATATTTAAAAAAAAAAATATGTTGTACGATTTTGAGTGACACTCACTGTACATGATTTCATGAAACACTAACATGAAGTATTAACACTTTTCAAATTTAAAATATTATTGAAATCATTCGGTATTTCAAGAAATCGTTTCATTTACACGATAGTATTAGAAATATTTTATTTCTTTCTTGATTGATATTTTTCTGCAAACTTTATTATTATATTTTATATTTTGTTGACATTTTTGTTTGCCTTATTTGTATTTATTAATACATACCCGATACATATGAAAATAAAAAGTTTTTTAATTGTTTTAAACAAATTTTGAATACCAACCGTAAATCAAAAAAATCATTCGTATTTTTTGAAAATGTAATACAAATTTTGTTTAGACGAGGAAATTGTATTATTACACCGTCCGACTAGGGTTTTTAATTTCCCGACATTTTTTGATTCCCGGGAATCGGAAAATTTTTGTTCTACATTCCCGGGTATCCGGCTATTCCCGAAATATATAATGATAATGTAAATTAGGAATATTATAGCCAAATTTCGTATAAAAATTGTATTATAACTATTATATATCAGAGCTTCGAATTAATAAATACAATTTGAGCTTAATTCACTAAAATCTTAATCCGAAATTAAAAAATTTCAGCCTTTCATTCCATAAATCCATTACCAATATTTAATTTTTTAGATTCATTCAAAAGCCTTTGTTTAAACTAAATTAATTTTGTAGTTAATTAATAACAGAATTTATTGAATGATTAAATTTTTGTTAATTCAAATTTAGTTAACATTTTTTTCTTGATTCAGTTTTGTTTTTATCATTTACAAAATTAATTGAACAAAATTGTCATAAACCTTTTTGTAATACATAGATTTGAATTGAAGAAAAATTTAATCATTTCATACATTTTTGAAGCTTTTTTGTTATGGATTTGAAGAAGAAATTTTAAGAAATTAGAATGATTCAATAAGAATTAATTCTAAAAAAATTAATTCTGTTTTTAAATTTTCATACGAAAACCCCATATACATCATAATAAGCGGTCTATTATTGCCGACATACACATAAGCAAAAATCTGTAAAAAAACATTTCACGGTTTTTTGGTGAAAAAAATAGATTTCCAACTTTTTTTCTTTGTATTTTCGCCAGTTTTTAATTCCCGGGATTGCCGAATAAAAATCCCGGGAATCGGGTAGTGAAAAATTGGCAAAATTCCCGGGAAATTTGTACCGGGAATTCCCGGGATAAAAACCCTACGTCCGAAAAATAGAGAAAAAATTCGTTAGACACGAACCGGATGATATACGTCTGAAACTATAAATTTAATGGAGAAAAACTGTGTTTTCAGTTTTTCATTTCGTGATCCTGTGTGCTTTTTTAAGGACTTCAAAGTTTCAAAGAAGTACATTTCTCAAAAAATATTTAAAAATACTCCTGGTATTCCAACAATGACAAATTGTATGTCAAAAGAACAAGAAGAGTTGTAAAATATTTTGTATTATCTTTATTTTATCCTGTAAAGATCAAAATATATCAAAAATGTCCTTTAAAATGTTTTAAAAAATAGTGCGTTGAAGACCCAAATATTCTATACTAAATGTAAAAATTTCATCCTTTATATGTATAAAGGTCAAATAAAAATATAAAAAAAAATTTATTAGTATACAAAAAAGTTTTATTAAGAAAAGTGCATGTTTATAAACTATGACACCATAGTGGGGGAGGTATAATGGGTTAGGGCTGTTGTTTGCAACATACAAAAATATTGTCCCAACACCCACCTTAAAGTATAACAATCTGCTCAGGATCACTTTCTGAGTCGACTAAGCGATGTCCGTCCGTCTGTCCGTCCATCCAGTAAACCTTGTAATCAAACTACAGGTCGACAAAATTTGGCACAAACCTTTATATTGCCCCAAGGACAAAGGCTATTGAATTTGGTTAGAATCAGCCCATTATTTATCCTAGCACCCATACAATTTGAAAATAGTTAAGCTCTCATAAATATCTTAATTATAAACATATTCAAACCAAATTCACCACAATTAAGTTTTATGTAATGACAAAAATGTCATTACTATACATACACTGCCGGACTTAAATATTCACACAGCATACAGATTTATCTTTAATCTTCCATATTTTTTAAAAGAAGGCCACAACTTTCGTACGGGTTTCCAAAAATATTTATTTACGTATAACTTATTGAAATATATGGAAAAACTAAACATAAATTGGCACATTTCAGAAAAAAAATTTAACTAATGTTTCGAAGTTCGATTTTAAGGGTACAAAAATATTCACACAGTTTCTAATTTTTAATAGGAAAATAGTTTTTTTTAATAGTTTAATATTTTGTGGAGTAGCCTATCTTTTTAATGACTTCTTTTAATCGTCTTGGCATTGAATCGACCAATTTTTGGTGACGTCATCTTTAAGATGAGTCTTACTAATAATATGGTGCTTTCCTACACGTTCGGCCAATTTATCCCACAGATGTTCTATGGGATTCATGTCAGGCGATTGCGGAGGAGTCGGGGGAATGTGGGGAACATGATGCACTATTCATATTCGGACGTCATGGGCTGTGTGTTTGGTGTCATTGCACTGTTGAAAATAGAAATGTTCCCAAGCTTTAAATTTATAGCGCATTGTAGTAGGTTTTCTTTTAAAATATGAAGGTACGACAGAGTAAGAGTTTGGAGAACGCCAAACACTGAATTGGAAAAGAACAATGTAGTAAACACTGTCAAACATGGTGGAGGCGGGGTCACACAGTGCTTTGTCCCCATTAGGGTGGCCCTTAATAAATGAAAGTTGGATTTTGGCCATTCTCACCCTCCAGTTTGGTGAACATTAGTAAAAACATCATCCTGAGAAAATTTTAGGTAAATCGGTTAAGACGTGCCGCAAGCCCTCTGAAGGTTTGTGATACATTTACAAGGTGAAAAAATTCATTTTTTTCAGTTTTTGTAAAAATTTTGCCATTAAAAAATTACTTTTGCAATTTAATTTAAAAGAATAGAAATGTGTACGTAATTGTCATTCTAATGAAACATAAAAAACAGAAATTGGTCAAAAAATTTTAAAGTTATTAAAAATTCGCCAGGCCATTAACGTGTCTCAGGCAACTAGAACAACAAATGTAGGAACAAAATTAACATATTTTGATAAAAATTAAAATAAAAGGTCATTTTTACTTAAAATATATCCATATTTACTTGTATATGAGTTTTTGTCTTCGTAGGATACCGTTAACCTATTCGCAGGTAAGACCAAAAAAATAAAATTTTGTTAAAGAAATTTCAGAATTTTTTGATCATCTCATTGGGATTTATTGAGAATACAATAGGGAATAAAAATGTGAAAAAATTATGAAAATATCTCTTTTAGTTTTTCCGTACCTGCGATTTAAATTTTGAAATTTTCGAGAAAAACCAATTATTTGGCCATTTTATTGCGAATGAGCACTATTTTCTTACAGTTATGAATTTTAAGTAAAACCAATTCAGAATATTATAGTCCAGATAATTATAAATATACTGTGAAAGTTTTACTAAAATTGGAAAACATTAAACCTTAAATCGTGAAGGTCAAATGTCAAATTTTTCAAAATTTGGAATTTCTAATTTAAAGAAATAGAAATGTTATTTATTTTTGGGCCGATTTTGATGAAACTTAAGAAAATTATAACATAAACTCTAGGGTTTATAATAACGGCACAAGAATGTTAATTAACCCTTAATGGCACTTGGGGTTAAAATGACCCCAAACTTTTAAAATCATAATTTTTTTCCACAACCGATTTTCAGGATGATTTTTTTTACTAATGTTCACCAAACTGGAGGGTGATAATGGCCAAAATCCAACTTTCGTTTATTAAGGGCCACCCTAGTCCCCATATAACGATGGGACAAAAATAGAAGGAGTTGTCGTAGAGATTTGCAATTTGGTATTCCAATATAAAATACCTTAATTAAGAATTTAATTTTTGGCAAAAATCGGACCAAGGACACGCCTACCTCCCATATATGCCAAAAACTTAATTTTTAGTTTTGGCTACATAATTGATCTAAAAATCATGAAAATCTGCATTTGTTATACGCACTAAGCTTACAATCTTTCTGTTAATTTTTATTGTGATTGCAGAAAGGACTCTTGGTCCTGCCATATATCCTTAATTGTGAAAATTCTATAGCTTTGGCAAAAATTATCCGAATCTTGGTATGTTTATTTGTATTTACGGAATAACTTTTTGGATTGAATAATCTTTGTCCGTCCGCCAGTCTGTCCCTCTCCGTCTATCTGTCTTTCCGTCTGTCCATGTAAATTTGTTAATCAAATTTGTTAAACCCATGATATTTGATCCATATCACTTTATCGACCCAAGGAAAAACTTTGCTAATTTTGCTCATAATCGGTTCATGATTTCACCTAGCTACAAAAAACATTGCTTGGATTATATTTTATCTCTTATAGTTGACGAGATATTCACATTTGAAAATTAAAATTTCAAGTTTTTTTCCAACCTTAGTCTGAATTTTTGCTAATAGTGGATCCAAATCTCCCCCTATTTTGTTCAAATATACATTTTTGAATTACCAAATCTATTAGTAACTAGCTGAACCCGGTCCGCGTTGTTGGCCTTTAGAAAATATCTGTTTTATATTGCATCTTGATTTTAATATACAGTGACGGACAAAGTTGGTGATCCAACCTTCAATGTTAATACATGTGGTGGCATTCCGGCTGGTTCCAATGAATTCAAAAATTCAGTAGGATAATCGACGTCTTATTCTTCGTTCATTACTGTGTCAATCTAATTCTATTTTATTGTTTCGCCAGGCAGTTTCAATTGTATTTGCTTATTGAGCTTGTTAACATCATAATTTGTTGGTTCTAAAATTGCATGTTCCCACAGCCAATCCGAATTGTTGTAGTTGGTTGTAAGACTTGGGAATACTTTGTCGACAACGTCTTGAAATTTCATTTGCATTTGGCAGTAGTCCGGGAATGAAATCTCATTTGTGGTACATTTGGCCTTGAGCATTAAATGTGGGCATGAAGCCGACGTCGTTTGAAAGCATGAGTTGTACTTTTGGATATTTTGAAGGAAGTGTTTGGAAATAGGATTGACGCCGGAAATGTAACTTAGAAGAAGCTCAGACGACTCAATGGCAGAATAACTTTACCGTTCGAACAGCACATTCCCAGGGATTCCTTAGTGAACTTCAAAATGCTGCAATGTAAGTAATGTTTGTTCATTGCGCCAATCAGTGCATTCTTGTGATTCCTGTAGTCATCATACTTATTGTAATAAAATCCCGGCAACTTTCAACGATTCTTTCTCTTGATCGAGCCATTCGGGAGCGAAAAACTATATGCTGTTGAGGTGCGACGCATTTGCTGAAGCCGTGATTCTCGTTCTCTTCCCGTTTCTGCGACTCTAGACATAGATGACCTTTCGAAAACAAATTTTATTGGAATAAAACCGTTATTTTTTATTAAAAGTGGAATGCGGAGAGCTATCCAAAATATTATTTTTTTTAATAGATTTCATATGGAAATTTATTCATGCATCTAATTTGCAAGAGTAAACAAAATTGTTTATCATTGATTGATAATATAAAATAATTTCTATAGTACCGGACATGTGTTGGAATGTATTCCTTTTTTACAAATCATTTGTTTTTAGAATGATGTTAAGCAACGAAATGAAAATTGTCATTGTTTGAACGTTGGAAATAAAAAAAAAAAAATTATGTATTTCTCGAATTATAAAAAAAAATTTGTTTGTCAACAAATTTTTTTTGGTGAGAAAAATTTGTTTTTCCAATTTTTTTTTAACAACAACACTGACCTTGTAAGCATGTATATAGGAAACTAAATAAACTATCTACATATAAGAATTGAAGATCAACAATTATAAAATTATATTTTTTTTATGTCATTAATGGTGTAATATAAAAATTTGATTTTGCCAAGCCATTCCGTCAAAAATCTGACTTTACAGTGTTACCTGCTATGCTTTTCTGAAGATTCCGTGAAAATTGTATCAAAATCGGTCCAACCGTTTTTGAGTCCATATGGAACATACATACACACATCTGTTTTTATCTCCGCCCACTGACTGAATATCAAAAATCTAACTTTACAGTGTTACCCGCTGGGCTATTCTGAAGATTCCTTGAAAATTTCATCAAAATCGGTCCTGAAGTTTTTTATATATATAGATGGTATTAGCGGTATAATGTAAAAATTTGATTTTGCCACGACCCTCCGCCCGCAGACCGAAAATTCAAAATCTGACTTCACAGTGTTACCCGCTAGACTATTCTGAAGATTCTCTGAAAATTTCATCAAAATCGGTCCAGCCGTTTTTGAGTTCATTCGGAACATACATACATACCCACATACAAACATCCATTTTTATATAGATAGATAGATAGATAGATAGATAGATAGATAGATAGATAGATAGATAGATAGATAGATAGATAGATAGATAGATAGATAGATAGATAGATAGATAGATAGATAGATAGATAGATAGATAGATAGATAGATAGATAGATAGATAGATAGATAGATAGATAGATAGATAGATAGATAGATAGATAGATAGATAGATAGATAGATAGATAGATAGATAGATAGATAGATAGATAGATAGATAGATAGATAGATAGATAGATAGATAGATAGATAGATAGATAGATAGATAGATAGATAGATAGATAGATAGATAGATAGATAGATAGATAGATAGATAGATAGATAGATAGATAGATAGATAGATAGATAGATAGATAGATAGATAGATAGATAGATAGATAGATAGATAGATAGATAGATAGATAGATAGATAGATAGATAGATAGATAGATAGATAGATAGATAGATAGATAGATAGATAGATAGATAGATAGATAGATAGATAGATAGATAGATAGATAGATAGATAGATAGATAGATAGATAGATAGATAGATAGATAGATAGATAGATAGATAGATAGATAGATAGATAGATAGATAGATAGATAGATAGATAGATAGATAGATAGATAGATAGATAGATAGATAGATAGATAGATAGATAGATAGATAGATAGATAGATAGATAGATAGATAGATAGATAGATAGATAGATAGATAGATAGATAGATAGATAGATAGATAGATAGATAGATAGATAGATAGATAGATAGATAGATAGATAGATAGATAGATAGATAGATAGATAGATAGATAGATAGATAGATAGATAGATAGATAGATAGATAGATAGATAGATAGATAGATAGATAGATAGATAGATAGATAGATAGATAGATAGATAGATAGATAGATAGATAGATAGATAGATAGATAGATAGATAGATAGATAGATAGATAGATAGATAGATAGATAGATAGATAGATAGATAGATAGATAGATAGATAGATAGATAGATAGATAGATAGATAGATAGATAGATAGATAGATAGATAGATAGATAGATAGATAGATAGATAGATAGATAGATAGATAGATAGATAGATAGATAGATAGATAGATAGATAGATAGATAGATAGATAGATAGATAGATAGATAGATAGATAGATAGATAGATAGATAGATAGATAGATAGATAGATAGATAGATAGATAGATAGATAGATAGATAGATAGATAGATAGATAGATAGATAGATAGATAGATAGATAGATAGATAGATAGATAGATAGATAGATAGATAGATAGATAGATAGATAGATAGATAGATAGATAGATAGATAGATAGATAGATAGATAGATAGATAGATAGATAGATAGATAGATAGATAGATAGATAGATAGATAGATAGATAGATAGATAGATAGATAGATAGATAGATAGATAGATAGATAGATAGATAGATAGATAGATAGATAGATAGATAGATAGATAGATAGATATATAGATAGATAGGAAAAAATAATTATTTCAAAATCTTTATTAAAAAGTATTTTTTTCACGATTTTTTTTTTTTGAAGAAAGTACTTACATTATTGTTTAGTTATACAGAAAAGAAAAACAAAATAAATAATGTGTTCATATTTTTTTTAAAGTTAACATCTTGGGAAGTACTATAAAAGAAAAATAATTTGAACATTTTTATAACTGCGAGGTGCAGAACCTTCTGAGTAAGACATATTTTTTGTGTAAATTGCAAATTTATGCCAAATTTACTCTAATCGTATAGCTGCTCATTAGTCAAACATTTTTTGAAAAGATTTTGTATGCAATGTGGGATTCTCAATAACAATTCACAAATTTCTTTCTCACTTTTGCATTTGGATCAAAAATTTTTATGTAAGGGTAAAATTTCGATAAAAACGATTCATAAATTAATTTTTTATTATATTTTAAAAATTATAATTTTCTAAAAAATTAGCGACCATTTTTGATTCACATATTTTTGAAAAAAGTCTTCTATCAAATTTTTAATTCTTAAAAATTTAATACATTTTTGAAAAGAAGAAACAATTTCCTGCACGTTGATATATATATTTATATTTTCCAAAAGTCTCATTAATGGCTTCAAAATACATAACTCACAGTAATTAACTTCATCTTGTAGTGTTCTCTTTTGGTAATGCAGTAGTCGGCAATGCAGTTCATAAAAATATATTACAAAACGACAAGATTCTGTAAATTGTCAGATTGTTGTTGATTTTGAATCCATAAATAATCCATAAGAAAAGTATTGAGAAAGATGTGTCACAAAAACAGGTGGATATATCATATTACCTCATCTTGCTTAAAATTATACAATATTGGCGCACTCTGGTTAAGATTTGGTGCACAATTTGACTTCCATATAATAAATTTTGATTATTTCATTAATTAAATTTAAGATATTAATATGATTTCACATCGCTTATAACATTACTTTAACATTATTACTCTATAACACATAAAATGTAAGTAAAAATTGTGAATTTAGACCTATTTTAAAATGCATTTGTTTTAAGTTGTGGCAAAAAGTTGGTACTAATCTTTTCACAGCCTTTTTAACAACACTATATACTAAGAAAAAACGAAATAAAAAAATTTCCGATTTTATACGATTTTTTTTAAAACTCCAACAAACTTTTGTAATTTTTGAACTTTTTTTAAAAAATGTATTTTTTTGAGCGATAAAAAATAATTTTAGTCGAAATTTTTAATAAAAATTTTATTACTGCCAAATTTTGAAAATACTAAAGAACTCAAAAAACAAAAACTTAGACTCTTTTTTAAAAACCATTTATCGAAATAATCGAAAATCTGAGCTTGAAAAAAACTAAAAGATGAATACATACAATTGTAAATATATCTGCGTAAAGTAAGAATATGCAAAGAAGATTTATTGGTAATTCGTGACATTTCACCAAAAAATTAGAAAGATATAAGTTTTCCATTGCATGTGAAATTATCAGAATACCAAACTCCCAAAAAGTAAAAAATTCTTATGAATACAAAAAATCTTTGTTCATCTGATCTGTATCTACGCCTTTAGTTAAAATGAATTTTCCTTAGCCCATGAATATTGGTACTCTCAATAAGTTTTCTATTGAGTAGCGAAATCCATTTACAAATGATTTAGCAATTTCCGGGTTACCCCAACAATGTTTTCCCATCAAAATGGATTTTCCAAAGTTCTTGGTCCATTGCAAGCAGTTCTGATGAACGGGAATGAAAGAGTTCATTTCCCGGGAATACCGGCAATTTGTTTGCAACTAGAAAAATTAGTAAAAAAGAAAATTATTTCATAAAATTGTGTAATTTTATTAAAAAAAAGAAAGAAATACAATACATTACAATTCAATTGTACTAACATAAAAAAAAAATTTAAATATTTGTTACTATAAAATTAAAAGGTATTTATAGACGGCAATACTGAGTATTAACACTTTTCAAATTTAAAATATTATTGATAATTGATTCGGTATTTCAAGAAATCGTTTCATTTACACGATAGTATTAGAAATATTTTATTTCTTTCTTGATTGATATTTTTCTGCAAACTTTATTTTTATATTTTATATTTTGTTGACATTTTTGTTTGCCTTATTTGTATTTATTAATACATACCCGATACATATGAAAATAAAAAGTTTTTTAATTGTTTTAAACAAATTTTGAATACCAACAGTAAATCAAAAAAATCATTCGTATTTTTTGAAAATGTAATACAAATTTTGTTTAGGCGAGGAAATTGTATTATTACACCGTCCGACAAATAGAGAAAAAATTCGTTAGACACGAACCGGATGATACACGTCTGAAACTATAAATTTAATGGAGAAAAACTGTATTTTTAGTTTTTAATTTCGTGATCCTGTGTGCTTTTTAAAGGACTTCAAAGTTTCAAAGAAGTACATTTTTCAAAAAATATTTAAAAATACTCCTGGTATTCCAACAATGACAAATTGTATGTCAAAAGAACAAGAAGAGTTGTAAAATATATTGTATTATCTTTATTTTATCCTGTAAGGATCAAAAGATATCAAAAATGTGCTTTAAAATGTTTATCCTTTAATATCCTTTAAGATTGCCAATAAATTCCTTGTAAAAAATAGTGCGTTAAAGACCCAAATATTCTATACTAAATGTCAAAATTTCATCCTTTATATATATAAAGTCAAATCAAAATATAAAAAAAAAAATTTTTAGTATACAAAAAGTTTTATTAAGAAAAGTGCATGTTTATAAACTACACCACCATAGTGAGGGAGGTATAATGGGTCTCATAAATATCTTAATTATAAACATATTCAAACCAAATTCAGCACAATTAAGTTTTATGTAAGCCGAACTCTCACGATGTATCCAAACAAAATTCAACACAAATATGTTTCATATATTCGCAATTCATCCCACCAAATTTTGTGACGATTGGTTCATAATTAGTCATAGCTCCCATATAAGGCCCACTACCGAGAATGTGTGTATTCAAATAAGATTCAACACAAATAAGTTTCATATCAAAAGAAAACTCTTTATAATCATATACCCGGTGTAGGGTATCATAAGGTCGACCTCGCCCTACTATATCATTTTACTTGTTTATTAAAAAGTCTTCGTTGCTTTTAACAACGGATTTTGTTATATTTTTTCAAATGAAATATTAAAATAAAATATAAAAATCAAATAATTCAAATTTAAAATATTTTTTAACACTTACAGTGCCGGACTTAAATATTTACACATCATACAGATTTATCTTTAATCTTCCACATTTTTTAAACGAAGGCCACAAATTTTGTACGGGTTTCAAACAAATATTTATTTACATATAACTTATTGAAATATCATGTCAGGTGATTGAGGAGGAGTCGGGAAAATGTGTGTTCATATTTTAAAAGAAATCCTACTACAATGCGCTCTAAAGTTAAACAAGTTACAATGACCCAAAACACACACCCCATGACGTCCGAATATGGATAGTGCATCATGTTCCACACATTCTCCCGACTCCTCCGCAATCACCTGACATGAATCCCATAGAACATCTGTGGGATAAATTCTGCGAACGTGTATGAAAGCACCATATTATTAGCAAGACTTAACTTAAAGAAGTCCTGTTACAACAATGGCAAAATATTGGAGCTGACGTCACCAAAAATTGGTCGATTAAATGCCAAGACGATTAAAAGAAGTCATTGAAAGGATAGGCTACTTACAAAATATTAAACTATTGAAAAAACTATTTTCCTATTAAAAATTAGAAACTGTGTGAATATTTTTGTCCCTTTAAAATCGAACTTCGAAACATTAGTTAATTTTTTTTCTGAAATGTGCCAACTTATGTTTAGTTTTTCCATACATTTTAATAAGTTATATGTAAATAAATATTTTTTGTAACCAGTACGAAAGTTGTTGCCTTCTTTTAAAAAATATGGAAGATTAAAGATAAATCTGTATGCTGTGTGAATATTTAAGTCAGGCACTGTAAGTAGTTAAGATAGAAGGATGAAATTTTTGCATGTGGTATTCAATATTTGGATCTTTAACTCACTATTTAAAAAAAAAAAAAATTATTGGAAATCTAAAAGGATATTCAAGGATAAAAATTTGAAAGGACATTTTTGACATCTTTTGATCCTTATAGGATAAATTAAAAATAATACGAAATATTTTACAAGTCGTCTTGATCATTTGACACCAAATTTGACATAGTAGGATGATCAGAAGTATTTTAAAACATTTTTTTAAAAATGTACCCCTCTGAAAATTTAAAGTCATTTTAAAAGGAAACAGGATTACGAAATGAAAAACTGAAAACGCAGTTTTTCTCCATTTAATTTATTGTTTCAGACGTATATCATCCGGTTCGTGTCTAATATTGAGTGTCGTACGGTGTTATACTTGAGTTTTTGACAAATATTAATACTCAGTATTGCCGTCTATAAACACCTTAAATATTAGCGGTATTCATAATGTAGATCTTGTTGTTATTAGTTATTTTCTTTAGTTTGGTAACTTTACAAAATAAAACACGGACACCAAAACGTCTTTCTTATTCAGTGGTTTGTTAAGAACTTAACTACAAAACTAAAAAGGAATGATAAATCCAGTGGAAACACAAAAACAATTATAACGGTTAGATCATACAAAATAGAGTAAAAGAGAAACATAAATTAGGGATGCCATCGTGTAATACTTTCACACCCTTCCACAAACCAAATGTATGCCCTTACAATAAAAAATTAATTAATTAACATAGTCCTAACATATTCACAAATTTACAACGTTTATTCTTCATTAAACATTTCGTCAATACATCAGCCACCATGTTGTCAGTAGAAACATATTTCAAATCCACCTCGTTGCTTTCAACTACATCTCGCACGAAATGATATCGGATATCGATATGTTTTGATCTGGAATGATAAACAGGGTTTTTCGCCATATACAACAATAGGAAGAGACTTTCCCATATAACCAATTTCATTCAAAAGATATATATTATACTATATACTATATATATTCAAAAGATATATACTATACTGAAGATATACTACCGCCTTCACTGCAGTAGATAGAGCCATATACTCGGCTTCGGTACTGCTCAGTGCCACAGAATTTTTCTTTTTGGATTCCCAGGAAAAAGGGCACCCGGCGAGATAAAAAACAAAACCTGTATGTGACTTACGATCTGAAGTATCGCCTCCCCAGTCGGCATCTACATAACCATTTAGTTGTACACCTGTTGACTTATATTCCAATTTATTTTCAGTACTATTCGCCAAATATCGCAATATATCGATGGCTTAATATAGAAAGGTCGTATCTCGTTTTTTTTATAAAATCGAGTTTTAAGCCATGCTTTATGCCAGCATTATGCTCCAGATGTGGATCTACATTATGTTGTGCCAGTATAGTAACTGAATGTAGAATATCTGGTCTCGTCGCCAATGCAAGATACATAATAGACCCAATCATTAATTGATACATCTTTGAGTTTAGCTCCAGGATCCAGTGGTGTTGCTGCGTTTCTACACTCGGTCATATTGTATTGAGCCAATAACTGGTTTATATACTGGGATTGGTCAATGTAAATTGCTCCACATTCGCCGCCACGTGTTATTATCATACCCAAAAACAACTATACTTGGCCTATGGTCGACGTAATTGTACTCTTAATTTCCATTAAGTCTTCCCTGGACTCATAACGCATAATTTACCTTTCCTGTGCATGAAATATAGGCATGGTTCATGATCCGATTTCATAAAACCAATATTCTTCAATAAAGAGTATATCTTGGAATTCCAACCCCTTCCTGATTGTTTCAAACCATATATCGCTTTGTTGAGCTTTAACAATAAATTTGGATGTGCTTTATCGATATACCCCTCGGGCTGCTTCATATAAACATCATCAATCAAGTCACTGTTAAGAGATGCTGTACATACGTCTATTTGATGAAGATACATTTTCTTTTCTACAGCAATCGTCAATATCATTCTTATAGTTGCAAAACGGCAGACAGGAGAAAATGTCTCATCATAATTATCGTCATACACTTGGCTACACCCCTTGGCCACAAGGCGGTCCTTGTACCTTTTAAGTTCACCATCAACACCACCCTTCACTAAGTACACCCATTTGCAGCCAACCGCTTTTTGTCCATCTGGCAATTTTGTCATTTGCTGTCAAGGAATTGTACTCCTTATTCATGGCATCAATCCAATGCTTTGAATCACAGCTGTTCATTGCCTCGGCTACAGATAATGGAACTAGTATTTCACCATAATCTTTCATCATAACATTTAAAACATTATATACTTTTCTCGGTCAACCATGTTCACCAGTACGTTCAATTCTCGGTCTACTTGGACCTATAGTAACAGCTTCATTATCACCTGAGAAATACTCCAGATCTTCGATATTATCAGCACTCTCATAGTCTTCGCTTTGGTATTCTGGATTTCTTTCTTCTATTGAGTTTTCAGCCGTATTTTGATCACATATACTTTCGTAAAATTGATCAAATCAAATAAAACGTTTTCATTCTCATTTGGCGTCTGGTTCTCTTCATTAAATAACACGTCTCCACTTTTGACCACGTCACGTTTATTTGTGTCGTATAGTCTATACGGCTTTGATATCATCGAATAGCCTAACATCCTTAACTTTTGCCTTAAACTTGCCATGATGCGTCTTGTCGAGAGCCACTGCTTGATACCCAAAGAATCTTAAATGTTTAACGGATGGCACCTTACCGCTCCAAACTTCATACGGTGTTACTCCTACCACCGATCTCATCGGTGACCGATTACGAATATAAACAGCGGTTGCAATTGCTTCTGCCCATAGGAATTCACTCATGTTCGAATATATTAGCATACTCCTGGCCATCTCGACCAAAGTTCGGTTGAAACGTTCGGCCACACCGTTTTGGGCTGGACTAGGTACATTGGCCTCTAGGTATGTATTGAATTTATTATTGACAAGCTCACCACCGTTGTCACTTCTTATCTTCTTTAACTTTCTGGAGGTTTGTCGTTCCGCCATATTCTTAAATAAAATAAATTTATCAAAAGCTTGAACCCTTTGTTGCCAAAAAAATAAACAAACACTTTTCTGATCCTTAAAAACCTCGCCATCGATACCACTAACCATCACACAAACCTTTATAATTTAAATGTCCATACGTTATGCCCCAATACTGCTGATTAACATTTGTTCTTCGTTCCATGTTCAATAACATACAATTTATGTTTCTTCTCAAATCTTAATATAGCATTTCCTTCACTGAGAACATTTGCTGCATTCATATCAAACTTTACAGAGAAGCCTTTCTGCGTTATTCTATCAACAGATATAAAATTGCCTTTCATTGTTGGTACATAGAGAACATCACTCAAAACAAATTATGTGTCGTTAAATTTCAACTTATTGTCATCTACACCCTCAGCAACAATATAATTTTGCCAGCCAATTGTATACTCTCTTCATGCTGCTCAAACTTAACAAACAATGTTTTGTCACAACACATGTGTGCGGTTGCGCCGCGCCAGTGGTATGAGAAAAAAAAGAGGAAAATAAATCTGTATCTTCTAAACCCTCAGTCCGATTTGAATGAAATTTGACATGCGCAAAGAAGGAGTATTGTCGAGTTTAAGTTTAGACCGCATGGGCCCACCAGGGGTGCGGCCAGGGTTCCCAAAGTAGGACACCTCGGGTATGTTCAATTTTTAAAACGATCATATTTCTTCAGCTGTGTTTCGATTTCAAAACGATTACATATATAGATTCTCCTCGTCGAGCTCTACAAAAAACTTCCTGACTGATTGAAACTAACACACTAGCAACTTATTTACCAACACATGCATAACACGACACAAGTTTGAAAGAGAAAACAATAGTTAGAAAGAGAAAACATGTCACACGTACACGAATGCTTACATCAGTTTTGTCATATTGCCCTTAATAAAATGATTGGAACTACTGATGTATAAACCCATCAGCACTACCTATCAGATAATGCATCAAATAACTGTCACTGTTTTTGTAGGGTCGTAGCTATCAATTATCTCTTATAACTTAGGAGATATTCGCATTTGAAAATTAAATTTTCAACATTTTTACCCACCCTACTCCAGTTTTTTGATAACAGCGGGTCCAAATATTTCCCGATTTTCTCCATTTTTCTTTTATTGGACTAAAAACAAATGTTTATGTCAAACAAAAAAAGAATCAGAAGGCTAACGAAGAAATTGTATTATTTAAATATTTAACATACCCAAGGTGTTCTAATTTGGGAACCCCTGCCCGCGCCCTTACTGGGCCCATGAGGTTCTTATTAAAAACTTAACTCGACAACACTTCCTCGGATCAACCGCTTAGAAGATACCGCGCCCTCTATCGTGAGTTTTAGATAAAAATAAATATCAAAAATGGATTCCCCGACCTCAAAAATAGTAAGATATCACAGCTTTCCGGGATAATAAAAATAAATAGGCATTGTTTTATCAAAGTTTTAATGTTTTTTTCTTGTTAGACAGCGTTCTAAAATCACCAACATCAAATGCGTGAAAAAAAATCTAGCGCTGAACTAAAAAAAAGCCTTGACGGTTTTGTTATGGAAAACGTAAGCTTTCATTTGCTTTTGGTTTCATCCCATTCCGATTTTGGTTGTTGCACAGTGTTATCATTCGTCCAATTCCGACTTAGTACAATTAATATATAGCCTATAGCCCATACACATTGGTTTATTACACCATTATTATGTTTAGTTTCAAACAAGATAAAAACTTTTCTGAAACTCAAAAACAAATATACAAAAATACGCTTAAGGAGACGTGTAGTAATATTTTATATGGGTTTCTAACGCTAGAATAGACGTGTAACAAAATATTTACTATAAGAAAATCACAAAATAGTAGTAAAATATTATCTGTTAAAAACTTCTACATATGACGACGTGTAGTAAATTTAACGCCTACATATATGTACATAAATCTCAGCGTTACTGTACGATTCTAAAAACAAAACGATTCTGTCAATAAAAGCATGGTATAATATGAGGGTACCGGCAATATCAGCTTAAGAGAATGAGAAGTTTTTAGAAAAATAAAAAATAGAGTGTAACATTTACTACCACATCATAAGTTAAAGGTTAATTTATTCAATTATCCAAACAATTGTAATTATTCGTTTTGTTATGGACCTATGCTTAATATCGTGTCTAATTCCACTATGATAGAAAATTCTAAAAGTACCGTTAGGAGTATAAAAAGTACGATTAAATAGCCGCTTATGGATTGTCACATATTTAGGATCATTTAATGTATCCAATTTAAAGTTTCTAGGTTCACTATTAAAGAAAATCAATAAAGTACCATTAGAAGAAAGAAAAAGAACAATTGTGTCGCTCTCTGAGAATTCTCACTCATCTATTACTACGTTTATACGTAGCCTATCTATATATATAAAAGAGTAACGTTACTGACTGACTGATTCATCATCGCACAGCCCAAACGGCTGAAGCTAGAATCACGAAATTTTAACTGTGGGTTCCTCCCTCCCCAAAACGATCCGATAAGAAGGGATTTTTGGAAATTCGAACGTTTAGGGGGTAAAAAAGGGTAAAAACGGGTAAATTCGGTAACCTTATATCTTCAAAACTAATAAAGATACAAAAAAACTTAAAATAGCATGTTACTCCATTTAAAAAATAAGCTGACAGGTGTTTCGTACTTTTTGGAAATTCGAAACTTTTAGGGGAGAAAACGGGTAAAAACTGTATTTTGGTACTTTTTTTGCACCCTATGTATCTTTTAAACCAATAAACATAGAAACAAATTTTAAATCGTATTCTTTAATTAACAAAAAATAAAAAATATAAGTTTGGTACTTTTTGGAAATTCGAACCTTTAAGGGATAAAAATTGTGTTAATTTTTGGTACTTTTTCATAAAATATGTTTTTCTATAATTTGACATAGACATACGAATATTTTATTATGAGCTCCCACCACGTTACAGAAATTTATTTGAATGAAATTGTACCACCTCAATGGGGATAAAAAAGGTACCAAAAAGGGGATAAAATCGGGAAAATACATTATATTTGAAATTATTAAGCCAATTTTGATAATTTTTTTTTAACGTTGGTTCCTGGATTCATACAAAAATTAACTAACAGCGTGTTATTTGGAACTCGAGTACCAAGGTGTATATTGGGCCAAATCCGGGTAAACAGTTTGGTACTTTTTTTAAAACATTTTTATTCTTGGGCACATTAACACAGATTTTAATATTTTGATACATGCCTATAGCATAAACAATTTTCCAAAATGGAATATTTTTAAATTTCAAACTTGAGGGGTGTTCAAGTAAGAAAAGGGAAATTGGTACTTTTCTCCTAATGGTACTTTTTTAAAATTTAAAATTATTTCAGTTATCGACATTAAAGTTAGCTGATATGTATTTGAGTGAAGTTAGTGTTAGGAATAGGGGATAATATTTAGGTACCAAAATGTGTGAACTGAACTAGGTACTTTTTTGTTCATCTAATGGTACTTTTTTGAAATTTCTATAATAATGGACTTAGAAACATGAAATTAAACATATATGGTCCTAAGTGAGTGAGAATTCTAGCGGGAGACTTTTTGGTACTTTTTCTTTATTGGAATGGTACTTTTTGTAATTTCTTCACCAATGAACCTAGAAACATGAAATAAAGCTTATATGGAACCGAGTGAGTGGGAAACCACAAGTGTGGGCTTTTTGGTCCTTTTTCTATATTCTAATGGTACTTTTTTGAATTTTCTATAACAATGGACTTAGAGACATGAAATTAAGCATATATGGTCCTAAGTGAGTGAGAATTCTAGGGGGAGACTTTTTGGTACTTTTTCTTTATTCGAATGGTACTTTTTGTAATTTCTTCACCAATGAACCTAAAAACATGAAATTAAGACCGGAGTGAGTGGGAATCTACAAGTGACTGCTTTTTGGTACTTTTTCTATATTCGAATGGTACTTTTTGAATTTTCTGTAATAATGGACATAGAAATATGAAGTTAAGCATATATGATCCTAAGTGAGTGAGAATTCTAGGGGGAGACTTTTTGGTACTTTTTGTTTATTATAATAGTACTTTTTTGAATTTTCTATAACAATGAACTTAGAAACATAAAATTAAGCATATATGGTCCTAAGTAAGTGAGAATTCTATGGGGAGACTTTGTGGTACTTTTTCTTTATACGATTGGTACTTTTTGTAATTTCTTCACCAATGACCTAGAAACATGAAATAAAGCTTATATGGAACCGAGTGAGTGGGAAACTACAAGTGGGTGCTTTTTGGTACTTTTTCTATATTCTAATGGTACTTTTTGAATTTTCTATAATATAATGGACCTAAATATGAAATTAAGCGTATATGGTCCTAAGTGATTGAAAATTCAAGCGGATACCTCATGGTACCTTTTGTTTATTCTAATGGTACTTTTTTTAATTTTCTATAGCAATGGACTTAAAAACATGAAATTAAGCATACATGGTCCTAAGTGAGTTAGAATTCTAGGGGAGACTTTTTGGTACTTTTTCTTTATTCGAATGGTACTTTTTGTAATTTCTTCACCAATGAACCTTGAAATATAAAATAAAGGTTATATGGACCAGAGTGAGTGGGAATCCGCAAGTGGCTGCTTTTTGGTACTTTTTCTATATTCTAATGGTACTTTTTTGAATTGTCTATAACAATGGACTTATAAACATGAAATTAAACATATATGGTCCTAAGTGAGTAAGAATTCTAAGGGGAGACTTTTTGGTACTTTTTCTTTATTCGAATGGTACTTTTTGTAATTTCTTCACCAATGAACCTAGAATCATGAAATAAAGCTTATATGAACCCGAGTGACTGGAAAACCACAAGTGTATACTTTTTAGTACTTTTTCTATATTATAATGGTACTTTTTTGAATTTTCTATAACAATGGACTTAGAAACACGAAATTATACATATATGGTCCTAAGTGAGTGAGAAGTCTAGGGGGAGAATTTTTGGTACTTATTCTTTATTCAAATGGTACTTTTTGTAATTTCTTCACCAATGAACCTAGAAACATTAAATAAAGGTTATACGGACCCGAGTGGGTGAGCAACTACAAGTGGGTGCTTTTTGGTACTTTTTCTATATTCTAATGGTACTTTTTGAATTTTCTATAACATAATGGACCTAGAAATATGAAATTAAGCGTATATGGTCCTAAGTGATTGAAAATTCAAGCGGATACCTCATGGTACCTTTTGTTTATTCTAATGGTACTTTTTTTTAATTTTCTATAGCAATGGACTTAAAAACATGAAATTAAGCATACATGGTCCTAAGTGAGTTAGAATTCTAGGGGAGACTTTTTGGTACTTTTTCTTTATTCGAATGGTACTTTTTGTAATTTCTACACCAATGAACCTAAAGCCATGAAATTAAGCTTATATGGACCCGAGTGAGTGGGAAACCACAAGTGGGGGATTTTTGGTACTTTTTATATATTCTAATGGTACTTTTTTGAATTTCCTATAATAATGGACCTAGACTTTCCAAAAAATCGAAGAATTTCAAAACCGCGGTTTCGGTTTTAAAAAATTAAAAACCGATCGGTTTCGGTTTTGTGATAATTTATTAAATCTTAAGTATTATAGAAACAAAATTAGTTGATAATATAGGAAATGATATACAAATCTAAAATTCAAGCTTGACGGGTTATGGTTTAGTGAATGCGAATTTAAAAGTGATAATCAATGGTACTATTTCCTTATTGCAATGGTACTTTTTGAATATTTTATAATAATAAACATAAAAATTTAAAATTAGGAACACATTTTGCATTTTCTATAATAATGGACCCAGAAATATGAAATTAGACATTTACAATTAGATTCACAAAGTGAGACTTGATAGTACTATTTCTTTCTTCTAATTGGGGTGGCGAAGCGCACCGGGTCAGCTAGTTCGCAAATAAAAATATTTTGCAATTAACTAACTCTCTGTTTATATGTTACTTTGTTATTTTTTTTATTTTTTTAAATGCAAAAATTAAAGAATTAAAAATTCTTGTTTGTCTTGCAATCCAATTAATGCAAAATCGCAATGAAAACCGAAAGAAAAACTAAAAACGTTAAAAATATGGCAATGTTTGAAATTTTATTTGCAAATAGTGTCATTAATCATGAATTGTTTTCGTGAGTGATCTATTTGCAAATAAAAATATATTTATTTGCGAATAAGTCGTTCGTATAAACGTAGTATATGTAAATGTGTATTTATTCGTTGTAATGAAAAAATCGATAACTAACATTAATTCCCCCTTTGAGGATTGTAACTTCTTCAGTATCAAGTGTGATTAATTTCATGGTTTTAGGTTTATTATGGCCTATCATAGACTAGGTTATTGGTGATGAAATAAAATAAAAAAATAAAAAATATATGTAATGACGTAAGGCGTTACGCTGAAACATATTTGCAAATATGTAATGACGTCAAGCTTTACGTCGAAACATATTTAACTCGTCATATTTATAATCAATCACTTAAGCAGAATAAATTTATATATCTTCCCCTTAATAAAACAATAGTGTATAATTTTTTTGCCATTTCAAAATAATTGAGTTTTAATTTTTTGTGTTAGTAGACATCTGGAACAAAATTAATATTTCAATTGATGTTTGAAATTTTGACCACATATACAATCAGTTATGTAGATTCTTATTATGTATTAATGCTTATACACTATTGTTTTATCTAGGGGACGATATGTATTTCATTCGGTTATTTTTCATAAAATTGTTCGAATTATTTGTTATTCGAAAACAGTAATTTTTTAAAATTCTTCGATTTATGGATAAACAAAAATTATTTACTAAATCTTTTCTTTTTGTATTTATATATTTGTAGAAATGCGTGCATCAATTCCCCCAGGAATTAGGGTCGTACGTGGGCCAAATTGGATATGGCAAAATCAAGGTTTGTAAATATTTCGTTACATCATAATTATACATCCGACGGTAAATGCTGACTTTTCTATGGAATTACTTCTTTAGACAAAATTTTGTAATGAATTAGGCGAGGTTGTATATTTGGTGTTTGATTAATAATTGAGTTTTATTAAATTTTTCTATTGCTTGTATACTAACAATGAAAATATAGCTTAGCCTAGAATTGAGTAACTTTGTAAAGTCACTAAATTGTTTAAATTTACAAATATTCTTAAAAATATACTTATTTCTATTTAGCTTTGTAACAGGTTCTATTTAGCCTTGTGACAGGTTCTCAGCATTTTCAGTATGTTAATATCACTTTCATTGAGTGCATTTCGTTTATTGAGTGCACTCTCAAGTGTTCAATGTCCGCATTCTTTTTTCGTAAATTCTTGAGTGTTAAATTTCACTGTCGTTTAAAGAACAATGAACCGTCTGTCTTTAATAATTTTAATTACTAATACGCATATTTGTATTAGAATGTTGTCTTGTATTTGTATATTGAAATTTTGTAGAATTACTTAATTCTGGTGAGGTGGCTTGGCTAGTATGTGTAGCCATTAATTTGAGATAGTGAGATATATTATGTTTACGGTAAATGTTTCTTGGTGTAGAATACTTAGTCTATGGTATTATTGTTGAAGTAATCCTTAAACATTTTATTCGATATATGAGCTGTTGGTTTTGTTATTTGCTGCTTCTTAAATATGTTCACGAGATGCAGTTTGTAGTTTTGTAGCTGTTGTTGATCTTAACGAATTTGATAGTTATTTCTGTGACCTGCATTGTAATAACCAGGGCAACCAAAAATATGAAATATCATATTCTTTGCTGTGCGTTGTATACAAACATTTGTTAGTTATTTATCCGTTTCAGAGAATATTAAGAATTTTGGCATCATCGTTTTTAGTGCATATTTTGCTCTTTAGAGAATATTTTAGCATATTTTTGCGTTTTATAGCATATTTTCTTTTCTTTCATTATTTTGTTTTCTTAATATAATTTTATTGTTTGCATTAATTTTTTATTTCTATATTTTAATATTTGTTAAGGTCCAATGATAATTGGCCTATCTATTTAAAGAAAAAATTAGAGTGCCCATAATCGATTTATATTCATTGAATTTTCGTTGACTTAATAGCGTTTAGTTTTCATATATTTGAATTAAATTAAAAATATATACACACAATTATCAAAATTTAACAAATAGTAAAAAAATACGTAAATAATTAAAAGAAAATTCCAAAATTGTATGTATATTATTATGGGCAACTTCTTAAGTAAACAAACTTAAGGTTGCTTGAGACATTTATGGTTGGACATTAACAGTTTACCACTATTTAAACAATTATTCAAGTAATGTTCAGATTATAATCTGATCGAGCAGAATTAAAAAAAAATAAATAAATAAACCTAAATATCTCTTGAACTAAAAGAGATAACTTACATATATTTACATATATTTTGAAAATCTCCTTACTATTTATATTTTAAATTTCAGCTCATTCGGATCATACTTGGATTTTTGGAGATATTTTTAAAAAATGTGAGGCGTGTAATTTTGATAATTAAGCGTAAAAGGCTCTATTTATAACTTTTCTGTCTTTGGTGACCCCCAATGAAATTTTACGGCAAAAAGTTTCGTAGAATATTTTAATCCTTAAATGTCCTTTTTGAAAGGACTTTTTTCGATTTTCTCGAAAAAGGGGTCAATTTGACCCCTAAAGATAAGAGATAGGGGGTTAAGGTCTTCCACAAAAATGATCCCCATAAAATTCCACAATATAACTCTGACAATAAGAATTATCTCAGATATTAAATTACAACATTTTTTTCAGTTAGTATAATGCTACCTTTGATCATAAAATTAAAACTTTGACCCACTGTAAAAAAAAAATTCAGACTAGCTGGACTATAAGTTTATTCTACAAAAATGATGCCCTTTCAGAATTATAGGGTTGCTGTTCTGTTCCAATCAAAAAGTCTCAATTTGTTGGACAGTGTTATTAAGATCCATCGAAAAGATAGATTTACTCAAATTGTCGCGAAGATATCAATAAATCATTAAAAAACAATATAAATGGATATCGATTAGGGTATTCAAATTAATTTTGGTCGATTAGGGTTAACCGATTAATTTTGGTCGGTTAACCGTTCGAATAATTCAAAATTGCCGATTTTCAAATAACGAATAAACCGATTAATTTGTGTCTGTTAACCGATTAACCGAAATTTCTTTTTTTGCACTTTAACATATTTATACCCTACACCACCATAGTGGGGAGGGTATTATGCGTTTGTGCAGATGTTTGTAACGCCCAAAAATATTGGTCTAACACCCACCTTAAAGTATACCGATCGACTTAGAATCACTTTCTGAGTCGATTAAACGATGTCCGTCCGTCCGTCTGGTTGGCTGGCTGGCTGGCTGTCCATGTAAACCTTGTGCGCAGAGTACAGGTCGCAATTTTGAAGATATTTCGATCAAATTTGGTACATATTACTTTTTCGCCCCAAGGACCAAGCCTATTGAAACTGGCTGAAATCGGTCCATTATTTCACCTAGCCCCCATACAAATGTCCCCTCGAAATTGGACTTTATCGGTCATAAATGTTTAATTTATCTATGTATCTACACAAATTTCGCTCCAAATAAGTTTTATATATACAAAATTCATGTCACCAAATTTTGTTACGATCGGTCCATAATTAGTCATAGCTCCCATATAGACCCGCTTCCGAAAATCATTTTAACGTGCATAAATCACTTAAAAATGTTCGTATACACACAAAATTCAACATAAATAACTTTCATATAGACATAAATTACACGACCTAATTTTATGGTGATCGGTCCATAATTGATCATAGCTCCCATATAAGGCCCCTTCGAAAAATCACTCAAAAATATAAATTATTGATATTTTAAAAGAAAAATATTTTTACTCATTTACTTGGTGTAGGGTATTATATGGTCGGGCTTGACCGACCATACTTTCTTACTTGTTTTTTTTGTTTTTAATTTTCCATTTGAATTCAAATACAATTGTCAAAGTAAAATTACATATTTTTTCGAACATTCAAGAAATGTGTTTAGTGAGTATAATAACCAGGGAAACCAAAATATGCAAATGCATGTTTTTTCTGGTGAGTCTAATGAGCACATGGATAAAATATTTACACGTTTCAGAACTATTTAAGAATTTTGTCATCGATTTGTTAGTGCATATTTTTGCATATTTTACCCTTAAATACATATTTTTGCATATATTTGTTTTAAGAGCATATTTATGTCATATTTTGCGTTTTTAGAGCATATTTTACTGTTTAATAGCATATTTTGAGATTATCAAAAACAAATTTTGTCTTACTTATTTTTCGCTGTTGTGTTACAGGTTTTTACTTCCTTTGTTTAAAATTCAAAATTAAAAAATAGATGGCTTTTCACCAAAAAAAAAAAATTTAAAAAACAAAAAATTTTTTTTTTAAATTTTTTATTTTGAAGTATAATTAGGTGAAGGGTATATAATATTCGGCACAGCCGAATATAGCTCTCTTACTTGTTTTAATATAAAATAAGCACTATTTTAATAATAGCTCCATCTAAATATCAAATTTTAGTTCTAATTCAAACTTAACCGTTCTAAGTGTTAAAGAAATATTGTCTTTTAAATTTGCTCCTGTAACATAAGTTGATGTCGAAAGAACATTTTCTATGTTTAAAAATGTTTTCAGATCCAATAGACAACGATTTTTATTTGAAAATTTAAGTAAATTTGTTTTGGTTAAAAATTATGTAAAAGTTTGTTTTTTTAAGAGCATATTTTTTAAATTTTAAGAGCATATTTTAAAGTTTTTACTGCATATTTAAAGCGCCTAAAACGCTTTTTTTAGAGCATATTTCCGGTTTCCCTGATAATAACTGATATATTTAATTTACATATAATTGTTGGATGAGAACATAATAATAGACGAAACTGGAGACACTACTGAAACGAGTTTTTATCAGAACTTATTGAAATTATTAAAAGAATTTAAAATCTAAAAAGTCCAAAAAGGATTTCAATGGTATAATGGAGGATTTTAAATGCTTAGAAAAAATTAAAAAAATAACTTTCGATTTCTCCAACATCTACAATCAGCAAGAGAGTTTTTTCCAAGTCGAGTTTTATTAAACCTAAAGAAAATTATTTACTTTTTGGTTGAATTTTTATGTTATGTTTTGTTTTTGTTCTTTTTATTAATAAAATACTTCAATAAGTACACAAAATTCGTGATTTAGTTTCAGTTTAACATTTAAATAGAAATTATTCGGTTAATGGAATAATTTAAAATTAACCGATTATTAACCGATTAAATCTAAACCCCGATTAAGTATTTGTTCGATTAACCAATTAAACCAGAAACCCGATTTATTGAATACCCTAATATCGATAGACGAAATAATGGATGAGAAAGGAAGAAACAGGTATTGAGTCCCCTAATGATAAAACTTCAACAAAAAAGTAGTTTGGCTGTCTTAAACAGAGCAACTCATTGAATTATTGTTAGGCTTTTTGATACTTCCATTTAAATTTTGGAAGCCAAATTTATTTAGATGTTAATCTACATATCGAGCCCTAACCGCAAAAATAACGTAAGCGACATTTTTTTTTCCAAAATTGACTTTTTAATGGAAATCGATAGAAAACTTTCGTGCGCATCAACACCCGTAATCAGCGTTGCCGCATTCGTCCAATTGGACCAAAATTGGTAGTTTAAAGTTAACAAATTGACTTTTGGTAGTTTGGTTGGTTTGTTCCGATATTTGTCGTATTTTGGTAGGCTACGATATTTCTGAATACAGAAGTATTTTTAAGAACAAAATAATTAAAATAATAACGAAAAAACTACTTATGTTAAGGCAAAATAATAAAACTACATATTTGCAAAATATGAAGATAGCATTTTCTAAAATATTTAGTTTAGTCAGGTAAATGTGTATTTATTTAGTAGTGTTGAGATCAAAAAATGCCAAAGGGCTCTCAAAACTTTTATTTTCTAATAATATGTGTTAAACTCTGCTTCAATATCATTTTCCTCTGGATAATTTTATAGCAGCAATAATATAATTTTAAGTTAACTATTAATTTTGAAACAAATCCATATAGCATTTCTCAAATATTTTAAATTTGGTAGGTTTTGGTAGGCTTTGGTAGTTTTTAATTAGAAATTTGGTAGGAAAAATATTTTATGAGTGGCAACGCTGCCCGTAATAATGAAAATTTAGTGTTTATATATACAGAGATATCGCAATTTCAATTATATCGTAAGCGACACTCACCTTTTTGCTTTACAGCAAAAAAAAAATTAGACAGTAGTCACATCCAAACAGAAGAATTTAAGTTTAAGAATTTTTTTGAAGGAACAAAAACAAAGGAGGGAAAATGTTTTGTTTTTATGTGCTAGTTTCGACCTTCAAAAAGTTTTGAATATGCCTCATAGTAAAACAAGTAAGAAAGTATGGTTGGTCAGGCCGGACCATATAATATCCTACTCTAAGAAAAAGAGCAAAATCATTTTTCATAAAATTTTTTTAAAATTTAAATAATTTATATTTTTGACTGATTTTCGAAATGGATCTTATATGGGAGCTATGACCAATTATGGAGCGATCACCATGAAATTAGGTCGTGTGATTTATGTTTACATGAAAGTTATTTATGTTGAATTTTATGTGTATACCAAAATTTTTAAGAGATTTATGAACGTTAAAGTGATTTTTGGAAGCGGGTCTTATATGGGAGCTATAACTAATTATGGGCCGACCACAATAACATTTGGTGACATTAATTCCGTATATATAAAACTTATTTGGAGCAAAATTTGTGGAAGTCCAATTTCGGTAGGAAATTTGTATAGAGGCTAGGTGAAATAATGGACCGATTTCAGCCAGTTTCAATAGGCTCCGTCCTTGGGCCGCACAAGCTTTACATGGACAGCCAGCCAGACGAACGAACATCGTTTAATAGACTCAGAAAGTGATTCTGAATCGATCGGTATACTTTAAGGTGGGTGCTAGACTAATATTTTTGGGCGTTACAAACATCTGCACAAACGCATAATACCCTCCCCACTATGGTGCTGTAGGGTATAAATATTACACTGTTTTATTCATGAAAATACTAGTATTACAATTTAAGTGTTTATGGATTGTGTTTTATATGGGGTGAAAAAGACGGCAAACGATGTTGTAATGAAATTTGTACTGCAATGTACAAATATCTCCTTATTTTAGATGAACGGAAAACTGTGAACGATTTAAGTTTATATTGCGATAGCTGTCATGTCATAATAAAGCCATGTTAACCATGATAGCTTATTTCATTATATCATCCAAATTCTTTAAATCTATTAAAATTACTTACTTACTACCAGGTCTTACCATGATGCCTATTGATTCACATCACAATAGAATCATTTACTCGAAACCGAACTGTATGGGCTCCTAGTGAGTGGCCTACAGTTATTCGAAGTGCAAGAACAAACCCTTACGGTTATGAGTGTATATCGTTAAAGCACTCTGATTTTCTAAACTGGAAAATGTTTCTGATCTGCTTCTTCCAAAGAAAGTAAAATTAAGCCCGATGTGGTCTGCAATATTTGATACAACCGTGATTACAATTAAATAAAGCTATTTAGACAATAATGAGGAAAAGACTATTAACATTGATTTAAATACTTCTACGGTCCGTGGACCTCACAGCACAGAATTAAAAATTTCGTCACATAAACTCAATGATATAAAAGCTCTTTGCAATAAAAATATGTTTTTATATGTTTTATTTTGTTCTAAAACATTCCCAAAATATTAAAGACGCCTTAAACGAAATATATTAAGAAGATGTGCCTTAATTTCCTAAGCACCTACTATATTATGTTAAATCTTTACTATGATTTATAACAAATGTTTAATTTACTGCATACTTTAAGAAAATATATTTTCGAAACTTAACCCTTAAATGCATGATTTTAACTTATATTTTTCTATAAAATATCAAATATTTAGTTGATTTTTATTTATTATATTTCCATTATCTTTAGTTTGATTTAGAATTTCTTTAGCTGAAACTTTTCGTACTCCATTTGATTTTTCGGAATTAGAATCTGAATTAGTATCAAGCTTATATTCGTCTAAAATTAAATGGAACTGGAATGTAGACAATTGGCAACAATATGCATTAAAGGGTTAAGAAAATATTTTTTCTTTGTAAAGCTTTTATCGTATGCGCCACAATTTAGTCTCAGTACCGCAATTCTGTAACTTTTTAACGACAAAATTTTGTCGTTAAGTAATCAAAATTCGTTAGTTAACAATATTTATCGTTAAGAGATATTCCGAATTAAATTTTACCGATTATTTTCGTTAAAAATAGTCGGTAGATAACGAAATTTGTCGGTAGGTTAACGACAAATAAAATGTTCTAGTTAAGCCATAACGATAATTGTTTAGGAGTTAGTTTTGTAACATAAATATTCGAAATAAGTTGTTTTTTGAAAGTACGGTTGGTCAACTTTTTTGTGTTTGTTAGATACGGACTGATTTGGGTTTTTAATATAAAAATTAACATGCTTTAATTATCTTTTTAAGATAAATTTGGACATATATTTGGTCAATTCACAAGGTCTCTTATCAGTCATATTGTCATAATGTCCTAACATATCTCGTCTCGGCGGCTCGGCTTAACCGACTCTTAGGCATTCGGCACAGGTCTCTGCTGGCAATACAAACCACTGTGAAATATTAGGACAATATGACATGATAAGATACGTTGTGAATTGACCAATTATATTAATTTTAGAAAATAATATTCGAATTTTAAGAGCAACTTTTATTTGGGGCATAATATCCATAATTAACACATTTCTGGAGTGTATAGTATTTATCCCTATATTCAATTTCCATTTTTGGCGATGTGATACGATTATAAACTTATATAAAAGTTATAAAATCGTTTTTAAGACAGTATTCTAAGAAGGAAATTCATCTGAATTTGTCGACTGTCCTTATAACAACACATATCTAAATTCTGAATTAATGATCACTTGTGGTGGCATAGACATATGTATTACACTGGGTTACTTTTATTTTTAGAAAAAAAACTCTTGTTCTTTTGTTTTCAGTAGGTTTCGCGAACATATTTGGGTGAGCTGATGCTTGATTTTTGTATATAAATGCGATTATTTATTCACACGACTACGAATTTATCTGCAAACACGAAAAAATAGTAAATATTTTTATGATTTTTTAATTTTAAAAATATTGACATTTATATTTTTAACTATATTCGTCGTTAAAATTTATTACCGAGAGATATCGTTAACTTCAAATAGTGAATATTAAATTCGTTAAAGCAACCGATAGTTTTCGTTACTTAACGACATCGGTAGGAAAGTATAAAAAGTTACAAAATTGAGGTACAGCTGCCTGTAATAGAGACGGTAAAAATTACGTAAGCTCCAAAACAAATTTTTTACTCACAAAATTAACTTAAAAATGCACTTATCGCATGTATGATACCATTAATAGACTACATTTTAATTTTCAAAGAAATCCTTCGCACGACTTAAAATAAAAACAAAAAAAAAACACTCTCCTATAAAATTTGATTTTTGACGCTTACGTTATTTTCGCGGTTAGGGCTCGATATGCTCCAAAAATTTTTACCAAAGAATTACACACGCTCTCCATAGAGTTTTTTAAATAGTATTCAAATGATAAAAAGTGAGTTTTGAAGCTCTTTGTAGAATCATTTCGAGAAATTTATCCGAAACGTCCTCTCCCTACTGATCCTATAAACATTGGGATTGAGAATCAAAAATATTATGCTACTAATTACTAAAAAAAGTTTGAAGTATTGTGCAGTTTAAATGATAAGTCAAATAAATTTATTAAGAAAAAAAAAAATATTTTTATTTAAGTTTTTATTTTTTCATAAAAATTTATATTGATGATACGTTTTTTTGTTTCAGAAAATAACAATTCAAAAAAACGTAAGCCACATATATTAAAGTGTGCTCTGAAAAAAATAGTTTTTTTTCATAAAATATATTTCTAGAGTCATTGTAATTCAGATTTGAAAATTTTGTTTCAATATCTCAAGTAGTTTTCATTTTATATCGTTTTTTGCTTCATACACAGTTCAGTTCTAGTTCAGTTCGGACTAGGGTATTCGAATTATTCGATTATTCTCTTGTTCGAATAGAACGAATAATTCTAAGAGATTTTAACTTGTTCGAATAATTCGATCACACGTTTAAAATTAATCGAATTATTCGAATAATTTTAATTTTTTTAAAAAAGAAAAGAATGAAGTTTTGATGTCGGTTTTTTAATATTTTATTGTTAAAGAAAATCAAAAAATAAAGTTAAGTTAACAATTCAAGTATTGATAACGTTAAAAAACATTCGAAAACAAAGTCCATCATTAAATTTTCATTAACAATATTCTGATCAGATTAACTCCCGAACAATCTACAAAACAATTGACAAGCAAACCCTATAGTTTCGTTTTGGAGCTATGCTTTAAAAATTTTGTGCTAGAATTTAAGTACAATATAAACGTATTAAGAACATTTTATGTTGTTCATTAATTCGGGTTTTAAAATGAGTAACTAATTCTTTAGTAAATTAATTATTCCTATTTCTAAATTATTTATAACAACTTGTATTATACCCTCAAGTTCTATCAGGGTTCCGAATCTTTGCTTAATCAAATTGTCTTAGGGAATTACACAAATCTGTCCAAAGTTTGATATCATTGTCAGTGAACATGGCTAATTTGAAGTCAGGCAGTGCAAGATTGACGCATTTACGCAAAAAGTTTATTACCATATTAGACAAAGATGTTCAACGATGTTCAAAATCATGTATAAGACGAACTCCATGCTTTTCTTGCAGCAAAACGTTAGTTTGCAATATTTGTGTTCATCATTCGATTTATTAAATATTTTGCAACACTTACCTACGCGGTTAATAACATCACTTATATACATACAGACTCTTTAAGATCATGGCCTTTGTCTATTCCAATGTTATCATTATAAATGTCATCCTCAATATCACTTTCGACGACCGTTTCAAAATCACATGCTCTATCACATTCAACTCCACATTAATCTAAGTTAATATTTTGATTATTAATTGCGATTCTTCTAATATTTCGCCATCTAAATAACAAATACTTTATTCCGTACCTATTATTTTCATTGGTTCAAGTCCTAAGTTAAAAACTTTGAATGATTTGTTTTTAGAATTGTAACTTCTTGCAGCAATATTTATATATTTATAGAAGAAGCTATAACACTCATCTCATTCAGAGTGGTCGAAAGTCCCTTTGTCTTTAGTTATTTGTCGAATTTCAGAAACAATACAATTTTTGTGAGTCATTTTTACTTATTTAAATTTGAAATTATGAAAAATTTAATAAATTTAAAGATATATGAACATTTATTCGTTTTATTCGATTATTCTACATAAAATTGTTCGAATTATTCGTTATTCGAAAATGGCCATTTTTAAATTGTTCGAATAATTATTCGTAAGAAATTATTCGATTAATCGAACGATCATTAGTCGAATGAATACCCTAGTTCGGACGTGTTTATTTTTACTCCGAGTTAACTCGTTATTTTAATGTATCTATCGGAAAATAAATATAAATATCACCTGTTTATTATTTACGCGAAAGGACGCCTTTATTTTAATAATATTATTAAATAAAAAAATAAAAACAACAACTAAAAGACAAATAAGTAAAAAAATTCTTTAGATTTTTTTTTTGAACCTTTTTTGTGCATTGACTATTAAATAAAGATCAATAGTGTTAACGAAAGTAATTACAAATACTCTTAAATGAGTCTCTTCAACGAAAACAGTGAGCGAAGGTTAAGTGTAAACGGCAGAAATGCATACGTTACAGTTAATGTAGACGAAAAAAATATAAACAAAACAAACAGAAGAATAGATGACAACTTTTTTTAACCGCCAAACCTGTTAACCGCGCTCGTTCTTGTTCCCCCGCATTGACAACAACTAATGATTGTCAAACAAAAGAAAATTCAATTCAATCAGAAAATAAAAATATTTTATCTATGCCTGAAAGTATGCTAGCTATATCAGCTTCAGATACGAAATCCACCACACTAACTACAAATAAAATTAACCCATTAAGCGGCGCTATACCCAAGATTAGTCAACCATTAAATAATGATAATAAATCCCAAATACAGGTTGGAATGGACCGGTATATTACAGTATTAAAACGGGCACGAAGTCCCAAGTCCCCGAAAGCGGCACCCTTGGCCAATTACAGGTTCACTATCCTTACCTGATAGACTAAACAATGAAAATCGTTTTTCTATTCTGGAATGTGAAACTAATGAACCAGTAAATAAAATCCACTATACAAAACCATCCCCCATTTACTTGAGAGAAAATAATTCGAATCCACTGGTTCAGAGCCTGATCTCATTAATAGGAGAGAACTCTTTTTACGTAATCCCAATCAAGAAAGGCACGATTCATGAAACTAAAATACAGATCAATAGTGAAAACGATTATAGAAAGGTTGTAACATATTTTGAAACTCAAAAGAAAAGTTTTTACACTTATCAGCTGAAAGGAAGCAAGGGTCTACAAGTTGTAATAAAGGGTATTTACTAGGGTATTCAATTAATCGGGTTTCTGGTTTAATCGGTTAATCGAGCAAATAATTAATCGAGGTTTAGATTTATTCGGTTAATAATCGGTTAATTTAAAATTATTCGATTAACCGAATAATTTCTATTTTCATTTTAAATTCAAAATACAACAACGAATTTTGTGTACAAAAACATAAAAAACACCAAATAATGTATTTGAGATCTTTTTTGTAAACATATCGCATATTTGCTGCAATAACGTCATAACTCAAAATCCGTGTTTTATGAACTGAGTAATAACAAATATGCGCTTTCATCTAGTTTCATCAGTTTTCAAAAAGTCAATTATTTTTTGTGTGAGAGTGTTTTTTTTGTTGTAAACATCAAAATTAAAATTCATGTTTTCTCGCATATTTGATAAGTAAAAATTTGGGTTAGATTAGAAAGATATTAACATCTACTATTTATATTTCTGAAATCGCATGATTTATCGAAAATTTATTTAGGAAATAGTAAAATGTCATAAAATATTTAAAGACGTTTTTCTCGAAACGACTTTTTTTGGAATTACGACGTTGTTGCAGAAAATGATCGATGTGTGATTTTTTTAGGGTTTTGTGAGTTCTTCTGAAATAATCTTTTATAAAAAGAAAATAATTTAAACGATTTTTTCTTTAGATTTAATAAAAGTTTTCTTGGAATATGTTGGAGATTGTATATGTTGGAGAAATCAAAAGCATGATAAAGAATATACCTTTTTGGATTGTTTTAGATTTTGGTTAATTTAGTTATGATAAAACTAATTTCAAAAAAAGTTTCGTCTATACATGTAAATACAAACAAAGTTTCAAATACATGTGAGTTAAATATGTCAGTTGTTATACATACTCACTAATCATGTTTATTGGATGTTCAAACATATCTAATTTTAATTTGAAATTTGTATTTGAATTGAAACGGTAAAATAAATACAAACAATTTTTTAAAGTGCAAAAAAAAAATGAATTTCGGTTAATCGACACAAATTAATCGGTTTATTTGTTATTTGAAAATCGGCAATTTCAAATTATTCGAACAGTTAACCGTCCAAAATTAATCGGTTAACCGATTAACGGTTAATCGATTGAATACCCTAGTATTTACTGTAAAGTTGAACCACTCGAAATAAAGCAAAGCTTAGAAGATAAAGGCTATAACAAAAAATGTGATAAATATTAGAAATCGCGAAAAAAAATACCCCAACCACTCTTCCGTGTTGAACTTGAACCCGGTGACATAAACCTTTAAAGAAATGAAACACATCCCATATATAACCTGAAGTACTTATTGCATCGTAAAATTACGGTAGAAGAACCACACAAACGATTTGGCCCCGTCCAATGTATGAATTGCCAAGAATATGGACACACCAAGGCATATTGCAAATTGCCACCAGTATGTGTCATTTGCGGGGAGTTGCATAACACATCCCAATGTAACAAATCTAAAGATGATCCTAAAATAAAAAAAGTGCAGCAATTGCGGAGGTAACCACACAGCAAACTGCAGGGGTTGTCCTGTCTACTCAATTGTTAAAAAATCACAAAGCCATAAACCAAAGATTTCCCCCGCTCAGCCATTAAATAACAACAATTTGAACTACCCCCCGTTGCAACAGACATATGACAACAAAGTAACATATGCAAATGTACTTAGAAACAACCAAACTCAGCCGCAAGTCCGTCAACTCCAAAACGAAAATATGAACCCAGAGGTAAGAGAGCAAACGCCAATTTTCAATTTTACTAGACTAGAATCTACAATATAAACTCTTGTGCAATCGGTAAATAACTTTACAAACTCAACGAGTAACATGATGCAAGAAATGCTTAAGATGCAATCAATGTTATTGCAGGCTGTGCTTAACAGACCATGAACTGCCTAAGAATATGTTTTTGGAATGCAAACGGCATACGCCAACACAAAAACGAACTCGAATATTTTTTAAGAAACCAACAAATTGATGTAATGCTGGTTTCTGAAACTCATTTGACGTCCAGAAGTTCCTTTCGAATAAATGGATATGTAATATATGATACCAAAGATCCCAGAGGTAGAGCATGCGGAGGCTCGGCAATTTTAATAAAAGCTCGAATAAAACACTACTTAATGTGTGATTTTTGCGAAGATTATCTTCAAGCTACTACAATCTGTCTTGAAGATTTTCATCGAAACTTAGTGATTTCATCGATATACTCACCCCCAAGATTCTCAATTACAGAAAGTCAATATAATAGATTTTTTAAATCACTAGGCCCCCGTTTCCTGGCTGCTGGCGATTATAATGCTAAGCACACATTCTGGGGATCACGACTGATTACCCCTAAAGGTCGTGTTTTGTTCGACTCAATTTCTAAAATGGGTTTGCATGTGCTTTCGAGCGGCCAACCTACTTACTGGCCTACTGACCCACGAAAAATACCGGATGTTATTGATTTTAGCGTGATGAAAAATATCCCTAGAGAAATGATTCAAATTGAATCCTCGCTGGAACTATCTTCAGATCACTCACCCACTATTATTACTTTATTGAGCCCCCTAGAAATTGTATCCCCGACTGGTAATTTAGCGATGGCAGGCACAAGAATAAATTGGCTCAAATATAAAAAATACCTCAGTACACATTACTCGGAAAACATACCGCTAAGAACACCAGAAAACATCGATCACTCTCTTATCAATTTCGATAAAAATCTCAGAATGGCTGCTCAACATGCTACCCAAACACCCCGACAATTCAGATATAATAGAATTAATTCTGCAGATGTCGAACGGCTCTTAAATGAAAAAGGAAGATTTCGAAGAGAGTGGCAATTGCACAGATTCCCCCAACTAAAATCGAAGCTTAAAGATTGTATAAAAAGACTTAAAAAGCTCTTGGAATTTCGAAAAATGGAATCATTGAATAAATATTTAGAAAGCCTGGACGCAACCCCGCAATCGGATTACTCATTATGGCGAGCAACAAAAAATCTTAAAAGACCCGTTATATGTAAGTCCCCCTTGCGAAATTCAAGTGGTGGTTGGGCAAGAAATGATACTGAAAAAGGGAATCTGTTTGTTAATCATTTAAAAAAAGTATTTACACCGAACACATCAAACGAAGCAATTGAGTTGCCACCTGTTGCACCCTATTTTGCAGCAGCCGTACCCCTACGTTTTGAGATTCGAGAGATCGAAAATGCTATTGCTGATTTAAATCCCAAGAAAGCGCCTGGTATGGATAAGATCAGTAACAAGATGCTTATGGAGCTACCCCGGATAGCAATAAAAATAATTCTTTTTATTTTTAATGCTATATTACGACTTGAATATTATCCACCAGAATGGAAGGTTTCACTGGTTACCATGATACCCAAGCCGGGAAAAGATCACACAAAAGTAGAATCATACAGACCCATCAGCCTATTGTCTAATATATCAAAGCTATTTGAGAAGATACTTATGAACAAGTTGTACCCGATGTTAACTGAAAACAATTGTATTCCGAATCATCAATTTGGATTTAGAAGAAAACACAGTACTATCGAACAAACCCATAGACTTGTAAATATGGTGAGAAAAGCGTTTAAAGAAAAGAAATACTGTTCTGCACTCTTCATCGACATCTCTCAAGCGTTTGATAAGGTATGGCATGCTGGATTAATGTACAAATTGAGTCAAAATTTACCGGCAAACACACATAAGCTGTTGGAAAGCTATTTAACTGGTCGAACATTTAAGGTTAAAGAGGGAAACTTTTTAAGTACTGCACAACCCATTGAAGCTGGAGTCCCCCAAGGCAGTATCCTGCGACCTTTTTTATATTTGATGTATTCGTCTGATATGCCAACTAACAATCGCACTCATACATCAACATTTGCTGATGATACTGCTATTCTAAGCATTCATGAAAACCCTCAAGAAGCGTCTCGTTACTTACAAAACCACATATTTGAATTAGAAAAATGGTTAAAACAATGGAAAATTAAAGTCAACGAGCAAAAATGTACACACATTACATTTACATTGCGTAGAGAATCATGACCCCCTATTCATATCAATAACCAAACAATAATTCAACAATCGGAAGTGAAATACCTCGGAATACATCTCGATCGTCGCCTTACATGGAAAAGTCATATAGATGCAAAGTTGACTCAAATGAAATTGAAATCAATTCAAATTAATTGGCTTATTGTCAGAAACTCCACGCTTAGTTTAGATTGTAAACTTCTACTTTATAACATGATCATAAAACCGATATGGTGTTATGGCATACAGTTATGGGGCACGGCCTCAACGTCAAATGTAGAAAAGATCCAAAGACACCAAAACAAGTTTCTAAGAATGATCACAGTTGCCCCCTGGTATATCAAAAACGCGAATATACCCAAAGATCTAAACGTGCCCATTGTAAAAACTGAAATCTCGAAAAATGTACAAAAATATTTAAAAAAAACTTGAAGTTCACCCAAACCCGCTGGCCCGCAACATATTAGATAAGCGTGGCCACACTCGATTAAGAAGGAGGGACACAGCAGACCTAATCTAGAAGGAAGAATGCCAATTTAACCAAAACAACCATGAATACAAAATTTTTTCGTCCGGCACTGGCTGGACTAATTAAATAATAATTATTAGATATAAGATTTGAACCACTTATTGTTAGTTCATTAAATAATGAAGATACAATAAATAAATGATAAAAAAAAAATCCATGGTCGATTATATTGACGGAGTTGCTGCATACATGGACGACATAATTGTGTCAGGCACTAACGAAGCAAGCCACAATGCAAATTTAACTCGTGTTCTAGAAAGAATAACAGATTTTGGGTTTACACTTAAAATAGAAAAATGTAAATTTGGCATGCAGTCTGTACGATATCTTGGACAAGTCATAGACAAGGAAGGACTTCGTCCTGATCCTAGCAAACTAACATGCCACCACCATCTAATCTGTCAACTGTACAATCATATCTGGGTGCTATAAATTATTATGGCAAGTATGTCGGAAAAATGCACGAGCTGCGCCGACCTATAGATGCACTTCTCCATAAAAACGCTGTATGGAACTGGACATCCGAGTGCCAGAGATCGTTTGACAAATTCAAAGAAATTTTGAAGTCTGATCTTCACTCATATATTTTGACCCAGGGTTGGAAATAGTTGTTGCCGCAGACGCATCATATACAGGCGTTGGTGCATGTATATGAGGGTGTCCCTTATTTTTCGATATCGTTTATTTTTTGACGCATACCCTCTGAAAACTTTCGTATTGACCTAAAATATCACCAAAAAATTGTTTAGCTTGTTCTAAGAAGGGCGATTTAGTTTTGAGGTGCATTTACAAGGGGAAAAAATGATTTTTTTTCAGTTTTTGTAAAAATTTTGCCATTAAATAATTACTTTTGCAATTTAATTTGAAAGAATCGAAATGTGTACGTAATTGTCGTTCTAATAAGATATAAAACACAAAAATTTGTTAAAAAATGTTAAAGTTATTAAAAAATCGCCAGGCCATTAACGTGTCTCAGGCCACAAGAACAAGAAATGTAGGAACAAAATTAACATATTTTGAGAAATATTAAAATAAAAGCTTATTTTTACTTAGAATATATCCATATTTACTTGTGTATGAGTTTTTGCCTTCCTAGGATACCGTTAACCTATTCGCAAGTATAACCAAAAAAAATTATTTTTTTTTAACGGCAGTTTCAAAACTCCAATTTAAAATTTTGTTAAATAAATTTCAGAATTTTTGTGATCATCACATTGGTATTTATTAAGAACCGATTTTGATGAAACTTAAGAAAAATATAACACAGTCTAGTATTTACAAAAACAACAGAAAAATTAACCCTTAATATCACATTTTAATTTGTCTGCTGTTTTTGTAAATACTAGACTTCATGTTATATTTTTCTTAAGTTTTATCAAAATCGGCATAAAAATATATAACATTCGGTATCTTTCCATGAGAAATTCCAAATATTGAAAAAATTGACCTTTGACCTTCACGATTTAAGGGTTTAAGGCTTCCAATTTTAGTAAACCTTTCAGACTACATTGAAAATTAACTGGAATATAATATCCTGAATAGGTTTTACTTAAAAATCGTAACAGTAAGAAAATTTGGCTCATTCGCTAAAATATGGCCAAAAAATTAGTTTTTCTCGAAAATCGTTTGAAATTGTCGTTAAAAAAATTAATTTTTTTTAGTTATAATTGCGAATAGGTTAACGGTATCCTAGGAAGACAAAAACTCATACACAAGTAAATATGGATATATTCTAAGTAAAAATAAGCTTTTATTTTAATATTTCTCAAAATATGTTAATTTTGTTAGTACATTTCTTGTTCTTGTGGCCTGAGACACGTTAATGGCCTGGCGATTTTTTAATAACTTTAACATTTTTTAACCAACTTTTGTGTTTTATATGTTATTAGAACGACAATTGCGTACACATTTCGATTCTTTTAAATTAAATTGCAAAAGTAATTATTTAATCACAAAATGTTTACAAAAACTGAAAAAAATGCATTTTTTCCCCTTGTAAATGCACCTCAAAACAAGCTAAAAATTTTTTTGGTTGTATTTTAGGTCAATACGAAAGTTTTCAGAGGGTATGCGTCAAAAAATAAACGATATCGAAAAATAAGGGACACACTAATGTATAACACAGGTATTATGAGAAGTCTATTAAAACTATCAGTCATGCATCGAGATTGTTGATGAAAGCCTAGCAGGGCTATAGTCAAATAGAAAAGGGAGCGCTTGCTTTAGTATTCGCTGTTACCAAGTTTCACAGATACATTTTTGGTCGTAGATTCACACTCCAAACCGACCACAAGCCCTTGTTGTCTATATTTGGCTCGAAGAAAGGTATCCCAATATATACAGCAAAGCGATTGCAAAGGTGGGCGCTCACGCTAAAAATTTATGATTTCAATATTGAATATATATCAACAACAATCTTTGGCTATGCAGATGTTCTTTCTCGTCTGATTAATGAGTACGTCAAACCAGATGAAGAATATGTAATTGCTTCAATACAAGTAGAGAATGATATAGATCGTGTTCAAGACGACATACTTCAAAAACTGCCAGTAACTCACACAACGGTTCAAAGAGCTGCACAACAATCACATCTGTTGCAAAAAGTTATACAAAACGTTCAGAACGGCTGGCCCGCAGCTGCTAAAATCGATGATTCTGACGTCCGCAGCTTTTATAAACACAAAGATGCTCTTTACCTTTCCAACGACTGCCTAATGTGTGGAGAACACATTGTCATACCACACAAGTACAGAACACGTATCTTGCAACAGCTTCATAAAGGGGATCAAGGAATGCAAAGAATGAAAACAATTGCAAGAGCCTATGTTTTGGATGTGCAAATTGAGGATTTGGTAAAAACTGTAATAAATGTGCCGAGGTCGCAAAATCACCTACTAAGACGCTTCTTGAGTCGTGGAAAATACTAAACGGTCCATGGGAACGCATACACATAGACTACGCCGGTCCAATGGAAGGTACATATTTCCTTGTAGTTATAGACGCTTCTTCAAAATGGCCAGAAATCCATTCAACAATCTCAACAACAACTAACAAAACCATTCAATTGTTAGAAGCCGTGTTCGCTAGATTTGGTATTCCACAAACCTTAGTATCGGATAACGGTACCCAATTCGTTTCAGCACAATTCGAGATATTTTGTCAACAAAATGGTATCGACCACATTCGGATAGCACCGCACCACCCGCAGTCAAATGGGCAGGCTGAAAGGTTTGTCGATACGTTGAAAATATCTCTTCAGAAAAATCAAGGGGAAGGAGACTTACAGGACGCAATTCAAGTGTTCCTATCTACCTACCGTAGTACACCAAATCCCAACGCACCTATGCAAAAATCTCCAGCAGAGATTATGCTAGGATGGAAAATAAAGACGTCACTAGACTTGCTTAAGCCAAAAGTTCAACACAGCAACGAGTATGACGAACGCCAACAAATCCAAAATAAACAATTCAACGAGTACCATAAAGCAAAGCATCGTCAATTTCTAGTCGGAGACACCGTTGATGTAAAGGTTTATCACAACAACAAGTTTAGATGGTCAACAGGTTCAGTTAAAGAACAAATAGGAAAAGTAATGTACAATGTTCAACTACAAAATTCAAATAGGACTATCAGACGTCATGCAAATCAAATGCGATTGCGTTCAAAGCATTTGCCTCTTGAAGAAGCTGATATGGAATTACCATTAGATATCATTTGCCACGAACCGAAGTGACAACCACCTAGGCAACTGGCGATACCCTTGCCAGATTATAATGACCAAGACAGTGAAGGAAATACGCCAATTCGCAGATTCGCTAGAGAGCGAAGACAACTCCAGCGGTTCAGGGACTTTCATTTTACGAGGAAGGTGTTGGCATCTCTGTTTTATAAATGTCATATCAAAGGGAAAATGAATTTTTAAAGAAGAAGTCATAAGAGCTTTACCGGTGAAACAATTAAGAAGTTTATATTTTATAGTTTGCTAAGTTTATTTGGATTAATTATATAAATATATTTTGAATTGATTTCTTATGTTGTTTCATTAAAACACAACAGTTACATGCCCTACACTTTATGTTTGTAGTTCTGCAAAACTTGGAGTTATGATTTTTGTTGGTACATCTGTAACATCTACCCTCTTTCTTAATATTGAATTTTTATCGTCGATGCTTAAAGTACTTTTACATGTAGCTGTCGAATGATTATTTCTTTTGCAGAACACACAATACTGACTTCTATCGGTGTTCACATGTAGAGTAGCTGCAGTGTGATTTTTTGGTTTATACTCTCTTTTCAAACATTCGTTTATCACTTTCTGATAATTGAGCCATTTCCATTGCTTCCATTTCGCTTTTAATAAAGTTCAGCAAAAAACATAACTGCTCCCCCTCTTGACCATTACCTTTTAGATTTTCAATTGCAGTATCAACACTGGAATTTAACCCTGGATGGTTACTGTTCGTCGAATCGACGAAGCTCATTTACTATTTATCATATAATTTTATTATGCGTGTTCTCTCTTTTTGTCAACAACGTTAGTCAATTAGCTGAATACTAATTTTTTTGAAGTTGATTATGACAGGTGTGTACTCGTCGAAACGACGAAGAGTAACTTTAGTGTGACTTTTTGGGCTCTAATCCAACAGCAATTTCTCTGGGAGATAGAGTAAAAGTGCTGACGAAAACTGTTTATGGACCGAATCGCAATGTTGAAATGGATAACTGGTTCACATCAGTTCACCTTGCCAAAACACTGCTACTGGAATCCTATAAATTAAGTATTGTTTTCACTTTTATGAAGAGATAAAATCCAGAGGAAATTGTCTATGTAAAAGGCCTGTGAGCATCCATCCATGTTTTGTTACGACAATGAACTGACTTTATTATCCTACAAGCCAAAACAAAATAAACTTGTATATATTTGATCAAGTTGCGATGAGAAAGTAACCATAAATCCGAAAAAGGGAAAACCCTACATGGTAGAATTTGACAGACAAAATGCGGTGTCGACACTTTGGATACAATGTCCAGCATTGTCTCGTGTTCTCGAGAATTTTAAATAATACTTCTGTATCAGAATATTTTCCATAAAGGTCAAAAACCGACGACAGTGCCTAAAAGATTTCCAAGAATCTCTCGAGACTTTAAAGAATATGTCAAAATATAATACCTAATCCGCAAGAATGTGGAGAAAATGTTGATAAAGACCAAAAAATGCGTAAAATATGTCACCTCTGTCTATATCAAACGCAGAATGACGAAAATTACATGTAATATATGCAAGAAAATCATCTGTGGTGAACACAGAGTTGAGCTTTGTGTCTTAACTCTGTGTTCTATGTGCACTTCCACTCGGAGACCTTGAGGTTCATTGTGATTCCCTTCAAATAGGTAGACAAAGAGAATAGTCGTAGAGTAATAGAAGAGACCAAAGTTGTGAGGCAAGTTTTTACATTTTTCTTTGAGTGTATCGAATACTTGCTCAGTTTAAAAATACTCAAATAATTATTGTTCGAAGTATCTATGAAAATTAAAGCTAGAAATGTTAAAATTTTTTTTTTTAAATTTTAAAATTGAATTGAGCAAATCGGAAAACGGAAATAGAATATTTCATAATTCGCGAGATTTAAATATTTAATATTAAATAATTAACTGCAAAAGGACATTATAGTCATTACTTTCGGACGTAATAATTGTATATTATTTACAAAATTAACATACAAATCTTTGAAAAGGGTCTGGATTTCCTATATCAAAATTTCTTTGTTCCATTTGGAACAAAGCATTCCAGTCGGCCCAAAACAAAAATAATACGTCAAGATACAATCAATTTAAGGCCAAAAACTTTAAATTCCATCGGAATAAGCCAATTCTACATAGTCCAGTTTTGCAAATTACATAAAAAGAATCATCTACATAAAAAGAATCATCTAAAAAGAAGCCTCTAAAGAATCCTTAAATGAAATCTCTAAAATAAAACGCTCAAATCCTAAATATACTTTTACACTAATAATCAATGACGTCATAAGTTTTAGTATTTGATCAGACGAATCAAATTGTCCAATTCTAAGTGCCTGAGTTGCCATTTGTCATCGTATTTTACCTAATTAACTAAAATTTGTCTTAAACTAATCATAAATTTCACTTAAACTTAACATTAACTTAAATTTATGTTAATTTAAAACTTTAATTATCTTAATATTAACTTAAAATGATATTAAATTAAGTTCACTTACTTTATACTTACTTTAAACATTATCTAAAAGTACAACAAAACTAACTAATATTTAATTTAAATATGTAAATATTACATTTATACATTTCATTTTCACTATTTTAAATTGTAATTAAACATTAATTTTGATTTAATAATAACAATTTTAACATACACCATAATTTTGCACATATTTGAGTGAAAACAAAACATTTACATCATAATAGTTAAATAATATTGGTAAACAAATTCAAAAATCCTCAACTTCAGGCCTGATGACATCGTTGGATTTTGAAATTGGTGAGTTTTAAATATAAATTTTAAAAAATATTGAAAATTTCACTCATTTATTGTAAAAACAACCCCTAAAATACATAAATATTTACTCAATATTCAAATTTTGAGTTAAATTTTAAATGTTGAGAATTTTGAATTTTGAGTAAAAACAACTTTCACATAACCACACAAGCATTTGTAGTATAGATTTGTATAACATATTCAAAAGAATGTAATTATTTAATTAGATTTAAATTAATTTTTTTTTGTTTGTTTACCATTAAATAAATACTTTTAATGTACATTTATATAATGAATTTTACCGATTAAATTTCTTTATTGTCCATGAAAGGTTAAGGTTGAACAAGTAAGTAAGTTAGTGTTAGGGCTATCTAAGATATTCATGAGATAGCATGGTAGGGTGGGTGAAGATCAGTGGAGAGGTAACAACACCTTATCCTCTTCCTCAGAGTTTCCCAATTCAATTTTCATTTTTATTATTTTTTTTATGTTTATTTGGTTTGTCGGTTTGGAAATTTGCTACCTAATTTTTAAATAAATTATGTATCGAACATAGTTCATTCAAATGGTGGCAAGAACCATCCCAATTTCCCTGAGCACGGCCGGTACTATAGGTAGCACCGCCTCTAGATGATTGGAGCCTTCGTGGTCTGTCCGTTACATAAATTTAAATGGCGCCCAACGTGGGGCCCTCAGCAACAACAAGAACACTTATTTAGCTTTCGCTAATGGAAATATAGATTATTTTAATGCTGATGGTCACACAAACATGGATTTTAGTTATTCATTTTTTTTGGACCATATTTATTGGGATCGAATGATTTTTTCTAAATTCATTTGCTAAATTATTGCTGAGATTTCTGATTTTGGTTTGATATCGAAATTTTTACTCGCAATAAATGGCATTCATGTATGTTTTGGATTTTGATATTTTATTTTGATTTTTATTTCTTCATAAAATTGTTCACTGGGTAATATGTAATTGAGATTTTTCTAAATGGTTTTTATCGTTTAGTTACTCTTACATTAGCCTCAATGATTTGTGTAATATTTGTCATAGATATGTTACTAATATTTGAGATTTTTACTTTAATCATGGTTTATCATTAAAAGTATACTCTTTAATAGTATCATATCGAAATTTTTTTTTGTACGAATTGAGGAGTACTTTAATTTTTTTTTATTCCTTTAATTTATCTAACTACTTGACACAACCATAACTAAGTAATGGATAATAGATTTTGAAAACCGCAAATTTTAATACTATGCCTATAACAAGAAGTCTGGAAAATTTATCAAATATAGAACAACCGACTAATTGTAGTTTCACGGTTAGCATGGATGAACCAAATACATCCCAGGCACCAACACAAACACGATCAGCTAGAAGACCTACTAATAGAAATCAGAATCGCGATAACAGTGAAGTTCTTTTAAGAGAAATAGTTTCCGAATCTATGACAGCTTTACGAAGTGAAATGACAAATTTGATTTCTAATGAATTACGATCATTTATTCGAAATTTTAATATCAATGATAATAGCAATTCGAGTGTACCTACTAATTCTCATTCTGCCAATAATGAGGTCCCAAATATTACTACTAATTCTTCATCTTCTTTACAAGAACCATTTATTGTTTACAGAATAAACGTACTGACGACAAATAACCTTAACGGAAATTTTGACCTTTTGTGCAAACATGCACACATATTATTTGAAGGTAAAGCTTTGGATTTTTACTGGCGATTCCATCGTCATGACAATGACCTAGACTGTTTTTCTTTGACTAGAGCTTTACGAGACCAATATAAGAGTGACTATACCGACTTTGACATTATGGAAGACATTCACAGACGTAAACAACGAGACATTTGACGACTTCTTTAATTCAATTTCGACATTAACTGACAGACTTAAAAATTCTATTTCAGATTGTGATTTATGTGCGATACTAGTTCGAAATCTTCGAAGTGAAATACGACACGAACTTTTGCATTTAGACATTTCAAGTGTATCTCAACTTCGACGTGAAGTAAAGAAGCACGAGAAATTTGTAAAAGACATTTCTTCATATGAAGTACGCAAAAATGCAAAAGCTCGTGTAGCTGAAATCGACACAAGTAAAGAGTTAAATATTATAGAGACCTCCGAAGACAATGCGGACGTATGTGGAATTCGTGCTGAAGTTAAATGTTGGAATTGCGACAAACAAGGACATACATATATGGACTGTGTTGAAGTTAGACATATTTTCTGTTATGGATGTGGTGCTAAGGATACCTACAGACCGAATTGTCCGATATGTGGAAAGAGACAGCAGGGAAACGGACTGAAGGATGTCCGAAGACCTTAGTTCGGACATCCGAAAACAAGACTTACAATACTTTAGATTCGAACATTTTGACAGATAACGTTGACACTAAGACAGAACTAAGACATCCTCTATTAAGACCATATCATATTAGATTGGCAGAATATGAGAAAGCTCGTAAAAGAATATTTAGTGATAAAAAAAAGTCTAAGCGTTCATCTCAGCGTATTCGAAATTTTTATAGAAAACTTAAATTATTTAGAACTTGTATTATTTCGCCTATAATTTCACAAGATAGTGATAGCCGACCCTATATTACTTTGAAAATAGATAATGTCAAACATTTTGCGTTGTTGGATAGTGGTGCGAACAAGAGCGTTATCGGTGGTGAGTTAGCTTCTGAGACACAGAAGAAGACAGGATTTAGAAAATGTGTTGGAAACGTACGTACAGCGGACGGACAAAGACAGAATGTTTTAGGTACTGTGACATTAGATATTACTTTTCAAGGACAAAATAAATTATTTGAATTTCTAGTTATTCCGTCAATACAACAAAATTTGATTTGTGGTTTTGACTTTTGGTTTAAAAATTTCAGTTCCTGATATTATGGAAATTGACTGTACAGAGACAGACCCTTGCAAATTAATTTTGACACCAGAACAGAGATTTCGACTAGACAAAGTAATAGCTACTTTTCCAAATTCTGAAGTTGAAGGTTTAGGTTGTACGACATTAATTGAACACTACATAGATACGAGAGATGCGAAACCTATAAAACAAAGGTACTATCCTATTTCTCCAGCTGTTGAAAAACAAATTAGTGGAGAAATAGACAGGATGTTATCTTTAGGTGTTATTGAAGAAGCGCCAAATTCACCTTGGTCTTCGCCGACTGTAGTGGTAGTGAAGCCTGGTAAAGTTAGAATGTGTGTGGACAGTAGGAAATTAAACGCAGTGACAGTTAAGGACGCTTACCCAATACCGATTATTGACGGACTAATATCGAGACTTCCTTCAGTTCATTGCATATCTAAAATCGATTTGAAAGATGCCTTTTGGCAAATAAAACCGGAGGAAAGTTCGAAACCTAAGACAGCTTTCACGGTCCCTAATCGGCCCTTGTATCAATTTACAAGAATGCCGTTTGGACTGTGTAATGTACCGCAATCGTTGTGCAGACTTATGGACATGGTCATTCCGTATCAGTTAAAGTCACACGTTTTTGTGTATTTGGACGACCTTTTGATAGTTTCGGAAAACTTTGACATACATCTCACACATCTAATGGAAGTAGCAACACAGTTAAGAAAAGCAGGCTTAACTATAAATGTTAAGAAAGGCTGTTTTGGGCTTAAAAAGGTTAAATATCTCGGTTTTGTAGTAGGTAACGGGACATTACAGGTAGACGAGGACAAGGTTAAGGCTATTCAGAACTTTCCGGTACCAAAATCTATTAGACATTTAAGACGGTTTTTGGGAATGACTGGTTGGTACAGACGTTTCATTCAGGACTATTCCATATTAACTTTCCCACTGACTGAACTGTTGACTAAAAAGAAAAATTTAAATTGGACAGATGATGCTCAAGCGGCTTTTGACAAATTAAAGACAAGGCTGACATCTGCGCCCTTATTAGTGCATCCAGATTATGCGAAACCTTTTATATTGCAATGCGATGCGAGTACATATGGCATTGGATCGGTTTTAATAAAGCTCAGCGAAACTATACGATAACGGAATTAGAATGTTTAGCAGTGGTGATAGCTATCAAAAAGTTTAGAACCTATATTGAAGGTCAGGAATTTGTTGTAGTAACCGACCATGCGAGTTTAAAATGGTTGATGGGACAAAGAGATTTGTCCGGGCGTTTAGCACGATGGTCCCTGAAACTGCAAGGGTTTAATTTTACAATAGAACATAGGAGGGGCAAGGAAAATATAGTACCTGATACACTTTTGCGAGTACATGAAGGGGAAGATTTTGTTGAATCTATTGAACTAGAGACATTACCAACAATAGACTTAAATTCTACAGCATTTGACAGTACAGAATATACAAAATTAAGAGACGATTTTTCAAATTCGGAGTTACCGGACTTAAAAATTATAGACAAATATATATATAAACGGACTGAATTTACTTCTGGAGAATTATATGAATCTAATTCTTGGAAACTTTTTGTACCTACAGTAATGCGACAGGACGTTATATACTCAGCTCACGATATTCCAAATTCGGCACATGGCGGTATAGCCAAAACTTTTGAACGGATCAGACGATACTTTTATTGGTCTAGACTTGTGACAGACGTTAGAGACTATATACAAAATTGTCATTTATGTAAAACATCTAAAGCTCAGACAAATATTTTGAGACCGTCATTAGGACAGATGCTTATAACGGACAGACCATTTCAACGCTTGTACATTGATTTGATTGGACCTTTTCCTAGAACTAAATCCGGACATATTGGAATACTTATTATTTTAGATCATTTTTTAAAATTCACGTTTTTAAAACCACTTAAGAAATTAATTTCAAAACATATAATAGACTACCTCAGGACAGATATTTTTCCATGTTATGGAGTACCAGAAGCTATTATTTCTGATAATGGCTCACAATTTAAAAGTAAAGAAAATTTTGAAAATTTTTTGGCAAATAACGGAGTTGAACACATTTTGACAGCAGTGTATAGCCCACAGGCAAATGCTAGTGAGCGTGTAAATCGTTCGATCAATGAAGCGTTGACATCATATGTACGTGATGATCAGAGAGATTGGGACAAATACATTCCTAGCATCAATTGTTCATTAAGAAATAGTATTCATCAAAGTATTGGCAATAGTCCATATAAAATTGTGTTCGGACAGACTATGATTTCACATGGAAAAGACTATGGGCCGTTTTCTCATTAGCTGATTATCTTTTTTCCCAACGAAAAACTCATTTCCCAATGAAAAACTCATTTGTCATCGTATTTTACCTAATTAACTAAAATTTGTCTTAAACTAATCATAGATTTCACTTAAACTTAACATTAACTTATATTAATTTAAAACTTTAATTATCTTAATATTAACTTAAAATGATATTAAATTAACTTCACTTACTTTATACTTACTTTAAACATTATCTAAAACTAAGGCCCTAATTTTGTAAATCACGTCACCAAAGTGATATTTATATGGAAAGCAAAAACAAAATTTCAAAAATTTTTAAAATTTGTTTTTGTTTTATGTACAAAATTTTCAAATTATGAAAGGCAATCAACGCTTGAATTTTGGTGCGTTCGTTCTGTTCAGAATTTGTATAGAAAACAAAAACAAATTTTTAAAATTTTTGAAATTTTGTTTTTGCTTTCCATATAAATATCACTTTGTGACGTGATTTACAAAATTAGGGCCTAAAACTACAACAAAACTAACTAATATTTAATTTAAATATGTAAATATTTAATTTTCACTATTTTAAATTGTAATTAAACATTAATTTTGATTTAATAATAACAATTTTAAAATACACCATAATTTTGCACATATTTGAGTGAAAACAAAACATTTACATCATAATATTTAAATAATATTGGTAAACAAATTCAAAAATCCTCAACTTCAGGCCTGATGACATCGTTGGATTTTGAAATTGGTGAGTTTTAAATATAAATTTTAAAAAATATTGAAAATTTCACTCATTTATTGTAAAAACAACCCCTAAAATACATAAATATTTACTCAATATTCAAATTTTGAGTTAAATTTTAAATGTTGAGAATTTTGAGTAAAAACAACTTTCACATAACCACACAAACATTTGTAGTATAGATTTGTATAACATATTCAAAAGAATGTAATTATTTAATTAGATTTAAATTAATTTTTTTTTGTTTGTTTACCATTAAATAAATACTTTTAATGTACATTTATATAATGAATTTGTCCGATTAAATTTCTTTATTGTCCATGATAGGTTAAGGTTGAACGTCAAGTAGGTTAGTGTTAGGGCTATCTAAGATATTCATGAGATAGCATGGTAGGGTGGGTGAAGATCAGTGGAGAGGTAAAAACACCTTATCCTCTTCCTCAGAGTTTCCCAATTCAATTTTCATTTTTATTATTTTTTTTATGTTTATTTGGTTTGTCGGTTTGGAAATTTGCTACCTAATTTTTAAATACATTATGTATCGAACTTAGTTCATTCAAATAGAGGCAAGAACCATCCCAATTTCCCTGAGCACGGCCGGTACTATAGGTAGCACCGCCTCTAGATGATTGGAGCCTTCGTGGTCTGTCCGTTACAAAGTACAGCCTGTTGAATTGAGAAAGAAAGAAAGTAAGAAAGAAAAAATGATAGATCTTTTCACGGATTTTGACTCTCTGTAAAACGTCCCTTAGATAGCCACCCTATTCCCTTAATGAAACCTAGTATGTTGCTTAGTTTGCAGCCAGCAACACTACCAAGTTCGTCCAGAAATCTATTTCTTAGCCATCTAAGTCTGCACATAATGTGCTCTACTGTCTCTAGCTCCTCTGCATCCCCACACACTCTACAGAAGTCCTGTGTGCCATTATCCCATTTACCCTTAAAGGCCCCGATTGAGCAGTGGCCGGTTAACACAATCCTGAGATTATACCTATCCAACTCTATCAGTGTCCCAGTCGCGCCAGCATTCAGTCTTGGCCATAAGGCCCTGGACACTTTGCAATCTGACCTACTGCCCCAGGATTGATTTGTATACCCAGCAAAAACGTTACTTACCTAGTAAGCCAGCAAGTATAATTGGAGCAAAGCGATAACTATTTATTATTTGACTGAAACACTACTTACCGTTGTTCGAGATTTTTAAAAAATTCAGGGGTCAAGCTTACAAATGTACTTACAATCAGTTGAGAAATAAGTAGTAAATTCACAACAAGAATATGTAGCTAAAAAAAAAACACAAAAAAAATATTGCCTTGTGTGGGAATCAATCAAGCTGCTAACTCACTGCTCACTTGTAAGTTAACAATAGTTTTAACATCAACATATAAATGAATATGATATGAACAAAAAAATTAATGGCTTTGACAGGTGGCGAACCACTAACCTCCCGTTTTCAAACACACTAGATAGCTGTGCTAAATGCAAAAGTTCATTACCAGCCTGTATAAAAATAAGTACTTATTCTAGTAAATGAAATAATGTGCTGGGTAACCACCACTACTTACAAAAGAATGCATGAAATAACTAGTTGTCATTACAAAAATTCACAAAATTTTTGCTGGGTAGTCACGGAATTTTTTGTAAATTAACCTATAGTAGTAACAAATGGGTGGTTTAACATTCCGTTCCCTAGTATCATGATCCAGATCAGAACCATGTCTAGGCAGTTCATCTGCTACCTCATTTCCCTGTATATCACAGTGCCCTGGTACCCAACACAATCTTACTGAGTAGTGTACCAATAGCTCCTCTAGAGCTTTCCTACAGTCCCCCACTAGGTTGGAGTGTATTAGATAACACTCCAGAGCCTTAGTGCCGCCTGACTGTCTACGTATATTGTCACTGCAGCCCCTCTATTGGCGTGTGCCTTTATCAACTCTGTGGCTTTCCAGATCGCGAAGATCTCCGCCTGGAAGACGCTACACTCATTAGAGAGTCTATATGAGCGCTTGATATCATAGTCGACCAATTATACCGCGGCCCCTGTACCAGAGTCCATCTTGGAACCGTCAGTGAAAACTGCGCACCCATCAAACAGTTGATCGGATCCAACCCACTTCTCCCTAGTGGGGAACTCTACTTGGGGTGATGCACCGAAGATAAAGGTCGCGATCTTATAGTCAGAGATTCCAGAAGGAATAATGTCATGACCAATAAGACCTGCCTCATACAATATCATAGTGTGCCCTATCCGCAAGGGTTTTACCAAAGAAGACTCTAATAGTCTGAGTAGGTTCCTTACACTTACACTCTCAACATATTTCTCAATGGGTAGTAGGTTTAGGATTATATCCAAGGCCGCCTGCGGGGTGCTACCTAAGCCACCTGTAATGCCCAGACATGCACACCTTTGAGCTTTATTGAGTATAGCCCTGTAGCTACGTTTCCTCATTGCCTCCCACCACACTGTGCAACCATAAGTAATAATAGGTCTAACAACAGAAGTGTAGATCCAATTTACCATATTAGGTCGCAAGCCCCAGTTCTTACCAATAGAGGTCCTGCATGTATAGTAGGCATTAAGGCCCTTTTTTAATCTCTCCTGCGTATTTATTTTCCATGACAGTTTATTGTCAAGGAAGGTTCCTAAATACTTGGCTCCCCCTGATAAACGCAGCTCAACACCGTCTAATTTCGGCAAATTGAAGCTCTCTACCTTGTACTTCCTAGTAAATAACACCAATTCTGTCTTTGTTGGGTTTACACCCAGCCCGTTAGTTTTCGCCCAGGACGAGAGATCGCCAATCGATTTCTGCATGATGTTACTGATAGTTGAGAGAAATTTTCCCTTGATCAGGATCACCACATCCGCATAGGCGACTATCTTCCTACCCTTAGATTCGAAGGTCCTAAGAATAGAATTAATCGCCAGTAACCACAAAAGAGGAGAAAGCTTTTCACCTTGTGGTGTTCCTCTGGTAACCCGTTTTCTAATTACATCGTCCCCTAGGGTTGAGTTGATAATTCTGCTTTCCAGCATTAAGATTATCCAACTCACTAGGAAGTCGTTAACCCTAAGTTCTATTAACGAGTCCCTAATTGCCTCTGTCCTAATGTTATTAAAGGCGCCTTCTATATCAAGAAACGCAGCTAAAGTATATTCCCTATGCTTCAGACTGTGCTCTATACAACCGACCACCTCATAAAGCGCACTCTCAACAGACTTACCCTTGAGGTAGGTATGCTGAGCGTTGCTAATGAGGTGAGTATCAATATTGCTCCATAGATGTGGATCTATCAGTCGTTCTAATGTCTTCAGAAGAAAAGACGATAGGCTAATAGGTCTAAAATCCTTCGGTTTCGAGTGGCTGGCCTTACCGGCCTTAGGTATGAAGACAACCTTGACCTCTGGGTCTTTGGATAAAATTCTCCGAAACCTTGACAGCTCATTGAGATTCACAATAATTCCTCCATGAACTCCGCTTCGCTCTTTTCAGATCTCCCTTGTATTTATTGAAGCACACCTTGTAGTTGTTCCAGTCTCCCTATAAAAGATTTCCTAACCGTCGACCTCTGAACTCGAAGTTCCTTATTCCACCATTTTGGCTGTCCTCCCGGGAAATTTTATTGGGCATGATGATTCATTTAGTAAACGAGTGAAATTGTTCACCGTATATTCCAAATTGGATGGTATCAGTTCACATGAAGTAGACTGTTCCAACCCAATACGAACCTTGTCATGAAGGGTTCCCCAATTTGTCCGCTTAGGATCCCTAAATGGTACCCTTGCAGACGAGTTAAAGTCCAAGGCGAAGGTAATCCTACTATGATCCGAAAAAGAACAGTCCGTGGATACCCTCCAATCTCTAACGAAATTATCATTATGGTTCGTCAATGTAATATCTATAACCGCCTGCCTATCCTTGTTCCTAAACGTGGGCATGTTGCCTTTGTTAAAAATAACTAGATTATTGACAATTATGAAATCATAGACGCACTCACCACTTTTATTAATATCAGCACTGCCCCACTGGCTGTGATGAGCATTTGCATCACATCCCATCACCAGGATAGCACCTCTCCTTTTTGCATACGCCGTTAGCTCCAGCACCTCGTTGCCTGGTGGATCTGCTACCTCATACGGCATATACACCGAAGCCAATGTCAACGTCCGCTCACCCCTGGTTTCTCTGTTGACGACATCACTATCGTCAACAGAGAACCTAAAGAATGAGAAATTATTAGTTTAAGTTATCTCCTTGCCAGGATACACGTTCTTACCTTGTCCTCGGTGGACGGGATAAATAACGTGTATCCCGCTATCCCCAACCCGCAAACCTTATTTTGATTGATCCAAGGTTCTTGGATCAGGGCCACGTCGGTTTGGAATTTGGTAAGAAAGTTTGTCAATTCTGTCGAGGCCGCTTCACAATGATGCAGGTTTATCTGCACCACTAACAGCCTATTTGGTAGTGTCATGTTTCGAGTACCGAAACCTGACAGTGCCAAATCCAAAATTGACAACCCCTTTCACCTTATCCAGAATCTCGAGGCTACAGCCTTCCATTGGTCTATAGGGAGATCAACGTTCTGTTTTTTCAATAATGCCAGTATGGTTTCCACCGGTCTTACGGGTGGAGGAATCCATACTGTCACTATTGACCTTAATGGTAGCTCCGAAGCGCGTATAACTTCTAGTTTTAAACCACGGTCCTTAAAAACTCAAAGGAGTTTTTATTTCCGCAGTTTATGACCTTGACTCCCTTAGCCCAGTCAGCACCTTTGAAAGATACGTCTTCAGAGCTACCACTATAGAAGGCTATCTCGTCAAGAAGTCTAGCTTGAAGCAGCTGCCATTGGTCGGTACTAATCTTCCCATCCGGATCATTCCGATCAATTATGGCTGCCTGAAGATATACATCCTGACTCAAGTACTTCTTAACCTTCTTTGTTGACGAGGTAGGCCAGAGGTAGGTCACCAGATCTAGCCCACTTAATGGTTTCCTTTTGGGTGTCCTTAAGAGTGCTAGATGGGGTTACACCAGCATTTCCCGCAACCTTGCTGTTTCCTGGTGCCTTTGATGACGAGGGTTGACGACCACCGGACCCGTTTCCCTTAATGTTACCCATACGGGCACCCTTAGGGGGATCGGCCGGAGGATTCTTCACTCCCTTCGCACCTGACACCTTTATGGGTGGTTTCTTGCCACTATCCACAGATCTAGCCGAGGCACCGATTTGTAGGACAGTGGAAGAGCCCCCCTCCTTAGAATTTACCGCACTGCTAGTGGTTGGAGCTGTCGACTTTATACCCTTTTGGGTGTCAGCCAGATCGACAGCAGCTACCACTTGCTGCTCAACTGGAGAAGACTCCCCCAAGAGTACACTTACAGGGCCGTATTTTCTTTCGTTCGGCCTGGTTTTTTAATATCTCGTGGAGTGGCATTAGGCGACTCCTCCACGGCGACCTGCCGAACAAGATTGGCGACCTTAGCGCCATGTGGACCGTCTTCTGCCGATCGGCTCCCCTGGTTGTCCTTGTCACTAGCAGTGGGAGGGGATGTTTCTGTCACCTGGTTCTGAGCAGAAATCATAGTGATTTCATGTTCATCATCAGATAGCAGAACCAACTCCTCCAACCTCTGAGTGGCACAAGTTTCCCCAAAGGAGTCTTTCGACAGTCCCAAAAGACCATCCACATCAAGTTTTAACACCTGTCCTTCTAGCTCCAAGATCCTGGTATGAACGTCCGTCAGGGTTAAATCACCTTCTAGAGTGCTATCCGATACCCTTCCGACAGCATACCCTTCCGATTCCTTAATATCCCTGAAATCGGAAGTCTCCTTAGTAGTTGTAAGATTTAGATTTATGTTTCGCTCAATTTTGTTCCCACGAGTAAAAACAACGGACCATCCACGCAGTGACGGCGTGCGTGGACTAGGCAACTACTTAGAACAGCGTATTACCCTGACGCTGAGGGGAGCTGTTAGCGGCTAGTTTCTTTCTACACTCTACACTTTCGGCACTGCTTCCACTCACCTTGACCTTAAAAGTGCATCTTTTTCGTGGTATCCCCGGTAAAGCCTCTACTATACAAGTGGCGAACACAAGTATGGATATCACGAGAGGATATATGTCATAATATTTGACGCGACAGCTATGGAACACACTATCGCCCCAATATCTTGACAAGATGAGTAACCTTTAGTTAATACACTCCCTTAAAGTCGCGACCTCCTTTGTGAAAGTGCCAGAAGAACATGCTCAACCACAAAGGGGGTCTTGACCACAGAGTGTATATAAGCCCTCGCATCGCTACAAGATCGTTACCCAGGCGAAGGTAAAAATGTGTTTACATTTGTATTATTTGACTGATTATCTTTAAACGCTTTTTATGAAATAAGTACTTTTTATTTCTATCTTTTAATTTTTTTCTGTTTTAAAAAGTTAATTAATTTGAAAAAACAAAAAAAGGGTTTAAATCCGTTAGAACGCTTTTTAAAAATAGTTCGTCGATTCGACGAAGAGTAACTTTAATGTACTAAAATGAAGAGTAACCTTCCAAGGTTAATATTGTACTCATATTTCCTTTAGCCACTCTTCTATGAAATTGTATACGCATTGTTGTTGGTATACTTTTTAATAAAATTGATTTCACCATTATGCCATATTGTGATGAAGAAATCTGAAATGAATTTTTGAACAAATGTTTCCACTATTTTGACTGTATGGCCATATTCATCCAACAACAAGTCAATAGGTTCATTGTAACATTTCTCTGCGGGAGTAAAACCTGCAAGGGTTGCCTCAGCTCTTCCTATTAATGACTAGCTAGGAAAATTGAATTTTGCTGCTACTGACAAGTGTTTATTTTCATGAACAGCTCTCTTGAATAGTTCCCAAAAGGGCAGCCAGTTTTCAAAATTGCCGTCAAACTTTTTTAGTTGGAATGGCTTCAGTTTTACTCCGCTACAAACATTGTCTTCCTGGTGGACCATTGTTACATTACGCACTTCTACACCGCTTATTGATGTTTCGCTAGATTGTTTAAAATTTATTCGCATAATATGTTCAAGTTGCGATATTGTGGTAATGCCTCTGTCGTCATATTCAATAACCGATTCACATTCTTTCGCTAAATCATCGGATTTTATTAGAGTCTTCATATCATCATCTGCTTTTGTTTGCGTGAGTATTACGTAATCTCTGAAGATAAATGACGATCTGAGACTCCACGCCGCTTGGATCGCTTACTTCATGAAAACCTATATCTTTGAACGTTTTTAAATAATCCGTAATGGTGTTACATAATTTTGTAACTAGTGTACGGCACGTAACACGATATACCGCTTCCATTTTGTTTTAATTAATGTTTCGGATAATTTTATAATTTTATTCACTTTTTAATAGTAATTTTATTGTTAACAAAACACAATTAATAGCCGGCTGTCCCGGTTTCGGCACCATGTTAAAAATCTTTAAATTAAAACTTTATTTTTCGCTACGATCACCGGCATGACGACTTTAACAATTAATTTTTTTGATTTCAAAAACATAATATTTGAACTTTAACTATTTTTATTTTTAGAATGATGTTAAGCAACGTCATCATTTATTTGAACGTTGGAAATAAAAAAAAAGTATGTATTTCTCGAATTGAAAACAAAAAATTTTGTTGGTCAACAAATGTAAGAATTTGAAACACCTCTCCGCTCACTGACTGAATATCAAAAATCTAACTTTACAGTGTTACCCGTTAGGCTATTCTGAAGATTCCCTGAAAATTTAATCAAAATCGGCCCTGAAGTTTTTTATATATATAGATGGTATTAGCGGTATAATGTAAAAATTTGATTTTACCACGCCCCTCCGCCCGCAGACCGAAAATCCAAAATCTGACTTTATTAGACTATTCTGAAGATTCCCTGAAAATTTCATTAAAATCGGTCCAGCCGTTTTTGAGTTCATTCGGAACATACATGCATACAACCCACATACAAATATCCATTTTTATATACATATACTAGCTAAAACCCGGTGTGCTTCGCTACCCGTACCGTAAAGATTTACAATATATTTACCCCTATTTTCTCAATCTCTGGTTATTTTTTACCGTGACGATAAACTGTGTTCTCATGTGTGTGAAGATAAATATGCCGAGTTAAATACGTTTTTGAAAAATATCGCATGCGATAAAAAAAAGTACTCAAAATGTTAAATAGGCATATGTGCGTAAAATTTTAAGACTTTTAATACTATTTTACGAAAAAATACATTACTTACAGTAAATCTATAACTTCTATAAACATTTTGTTCATAATTTCTTTGTAAAAAATTAAGGTATTGAATAGTGCTATCAAACTGAATTAACCGTTTTTCCCTATTGTATTTGTGAACAATTATATTCAAACAAAAAATAAGGGAAATAGTACAAAATTCTCATATATAAGTTCTGTGAGGGATGTGGCCACTGTGACCAAATCCTACTTCCTCAAGGAATAAAACCTAGTGAGGAATGAAGGTAATGAATAGTGCTATCAAACTGCATTAACTGTTTTTCCCAATTGTATTTGTGAAAAATTATATTTAAGGGAAGAGAAAGGGAAATAGTACAAAATGATCATACATGAGTTCTTTGAGGGATGTGGACACTGTGACCAAATCCTACTTCCTCAAGGAATAAAACCTAGTGGGAAATGAAGGTAATGAATAGTGCTATCAAACTGCATTCGGTTTTTCCCAATTGTATTTGTGAAAAATTATATTTAAGGGAAGAAAAAGGGAAATAGTACAAAATTCGCATACATGAGTTCTGTGAGGGATGTGGCCACTGTGACCAAATCCTACTTCCTCAAGGAATAAAACCTAGTGGGAAATGAAGGTAATGAATAGTGCTATCAAACTGCATTAACTGTTTTTCCCAATTGTATTTGTGAAAAATTATATTCAAACAAAAAATAAGGGAAATAGTACAAAATTCTCATATATGAGTTCTGTGAGGGATGTGGCCACTGTGACCAAATCCTACTTCCTCAAGGAATAAAACCTAGTTGGGAATGAAGGTAATGAATAGTGCTATCAAACTGCATTAACGGTTTTTCCCAATTGTATTTGTGAAAAATTATATTTAAGGGAAGAAAAAGGGAAATAGTACTAAAATCTGTTAGAAAACGAAGTTAGTTAAAAGTAAACATGTTATTTAAAATGTTTCTAGCTAGTGTTGCTAAACATGTCATTACTGCGATGTTGCATGTTTTATAAGTGTTTTAAAGCAATTTATCATTATATTGATCAACATAACACATCTCGATGATGCAGCAAGTTGTTTCTTTATAAAAAATTATCGAACTTTAAGAAAAAACATCTGCAGATGAAAGCATGTATGTATTAAATGTACCTTCTAACTCATTTTTTATTTCAATTATTTCAGCAGTTCTATGCTCATATACACTGACATTGATAAAATTCAACCTTCCAACTTCCAACTTAGTTTTTTATTTAACTCATGCACACATACTCCAACATTGATACAGCTTAACACAACCCGAAGATTCTCTTGATATTTGAAAGAGAATTCTCTTTTGGATGTGGAACCAGAGATGCCAGGTACTTTTGATGCCTGTCCCCAATCAAAATTAAAAATATCCCCAAAAATCCCCAAATATTGTTTTTCTTGAAATTTTCACAAAAACTAAACTTCATATTAAATTAATTGGCCAATACCCGATCAAATTAGTTGTTAAAATATTAAGAAAGTTCCTTCAACCCAAAATTCTTATAAATTAGTCAAAGTTACTTTTGATAATATTCATCCAAAGATTTTGCATAAACCGAGTTGAGAATAACCGATTGTAAATTCAATTTAACCTTACCATCTAAATTTGTTGTGATCTACATATAAAATTCGACAATTAGACAACTTTTTGGAGATACTGATTCGGATTTAAAGATTGTAACATATTAAGTGTTATTATACTCACATTTAATAGCATTAAACATCTCCATTTTCAATTCAAAGAACATGAAATAAAGTTCAATTATTGATAACTTATTGCTATTACCGGTACTAAAAACAAACCTATCCTAAATAATTTATCCCCATAAAATCTCCGAAATATTTTAATATATCCCCAATAAAATCCCCAGTCCCCAAACGAAATTTTCTGTCCCCAAAATCATTACAAAATCCCCATATTTGGGGACAAATCCCCAATACTGGCAAGCCTGTGTGCAACCAAATATTTCGAACTTTCGGAGGAGAGCACTTACCTAGAAAGCTTTTATGCACAAAGTAATAAAAACAGGTGGTCAATGTTAGAAAAATGCAAAGAAGAAAATAAATCAAATACAAAAATTCGTTACAAAAATTAAGCTTCATACAAATACAGACGTATATAAAGTTTGGTAGTAATCAGGGATGTAAATGTTCATACGATCTTGTATTTTCTACTAAAATGTTTGTGTATAACAGCGCTTTCTATAAAAAATCTTGTGCAAAACTATATTTTCTAATAAAAGTTATATGTATTTATACATATAACATTAACAATTTTTTTATTTTTTATTCAATTCACATTTGTGTATACAGTGTTATTTTGCATTTGTAAAATAAAGTAAACTTAGTTTTATATGAACTTAAATTTATTTCTTCATAGAAATTATAGTTATTCTGAATAATTTTATTATTTAATTTATATGTATTTTATTTGATTTTATCAAAACTATTCTTATTTTTATTCATATTACATACTAAATTTACATTATATTGCGACATAGATAACATTTAAAAGGTGGAGAATATGTAATGTTTAGTATTTTATTATAATGAGCGAAACATTCTTTATCGACGCCTCTATTACATATAATGCATTTTAAAATGGACTTAAAGGGACCACCTTCACAATACAAACATTCTATGTTACTGTTGCCGTATTTAATCAAATCAATTTTAATTATATTTCTATAATTATTTGGATCTGCAATTGTTTCCAACGATTTTTTAACTAGTATTGCCTCCATTAATTCTATACATATAATTCCACAGTTGTACGAGTCCTGCTGTATATAGTGGCTAACGATTTTCAATTTCCATTTATTTGTTTCGTTTATGTCGTTGCATTTTAAGAATACTTCGAATTTGTTTTCGCATTAATTTTTGGAAGCTTTCATTGGATCTATGTAAATAAATTCTTTTTCATCCATATTTACAAATACGAACGTAAAATGGTTAAGTTTATGAATTGGTATGATTATATGTTTTGTTGTTTTTTTATAAAATTGTTTAATTCTTTTACAGATTTTGTGTTGAAAATTCCAATACTAACTTCACAAGAAAGACATTCGCAGTCATTTATGTCATATTTTAAAAATATTATATGGCTGTAGAGTTCTATAATATTATTAAAAATTTCTTTTCTAGGATTAAGGGTTTGAAACTCGTGGAGATAAATGTTTTGAGCAAAATGGGGTGCTTCTTTTTGAAGTTTATGGTATATATGATCATAGTTATATAAAATTACTTTTATTTTCAAAGTTCTGGGGATCTTAATTTGGCTCAGTTGGGTTTGAAGATCGTTTTCCGATTTTTTAGCAACGCTATGCTTTCTTGTTGTAGGTGTAGTAGCTATTAATAGCTCCGGAGAATGAATTTTTTCTAATTTTTTAAAATTTTTTTCAACATTCATTTGATTTCCGTTCACCGATCTCATTATTTTTGTTGGAGTTTTTTTCCACTTCTTTTTGATACACCTTGATTTTCAAATTACCCGCACATGCTTTTTATATCCTTAATTTTGGCTTGGACGTATTTTTTAGATGTTCGAGCGTAAAAACTGGGCCTTACAAATCTTTTTGTTTTTAATGTTACATTTTTATTGATGTTAAAATAACTCTCAATAGGACTATTTGCAATTCTGGTTTGGTTTGTTGTTTCAACCATAACCCCCATCAGATTTGTCCAAAAGACGGCATAAGGTATATACTTTTTTAATACCAAATTCAAAAATATTATGTTTTTGAAATTGTTTTCTGCTACATTTTTGGCATTTTTGCTTTTTTTTATTGAATCATAAATTTTTAAACCTTTTTGGTAGAAAGGAATTTTTTTATATTGTGGAACATTACGTTCATTTTGTTTAAATTTATTTTTTTTTTTACGATATCTTGATCAATTTCCCATGATATGTATTGAAAGTATTCCTTTGCTACTTCAAATCTTTCATCAATATTGGAAGAGAGCAATATTACACACATATTTTTCCACCATGTCCAAAAATCTCCAATTGATGAAATATTATAAATATAAATATGAAATATAACATAATCATTTTAAACATATTAAATTGTTCTTCCGTTTGGGCATGTTCTTGAATATCATTCAAACATATCTTAAAAAAATGACAATAACAAATTTGTATAACTACGAATTTTAAAGGTAATTTTTGAAAATTTTCAAGAATTTCAAAACATTTATCCAAATAGGAAAGTATGGATTCGACATTGTTAAATGTTTTTATTGAAGCATTTATCATAGCCCAACTCCAGTCCATGCAGAGGCGCTTACTTAAAGGCCATTTAAACTTATTTTCAATGCAGAAAACTTTTATATCGATTAAAAATTTTCTTATGTCATCTTCATAATGACGTGCAATTAAAGCTTCAGCTATTGGTACCACAATTCCTTTCTTTATGGGATTCGATATATGCATTACGATGCTGTACAAGAACATCCTTTTTGAATTGACATTACATTTTTTTACAACTCCTCCGGTGGCATCTATATTTCTGCTGCATTTCAAAAGCTGGCCTTTGTTAAATGTTGGTAAATTTAATTGTTCTTTATAAAACAAATAAATGGATACTCTCTGAATGAAATTGTTCCAATTTTTAGTCTTTTGCATTTTTATAATGTCCATTACCTGATCTTTGCTGCGGTTTAATTTTTGGTTGTCCTCGCTTTTTATTTTGCGAACAGCGTCACGAGAGGGCACGCATTGCGTATTTCCAACATTGCATAATTGTTCAGACTGCTTTATAAGTAGAGAATTCCGATAATTCGATGGCAACTGATTTTGAATTTGTTGTTTTGCCACTTTTCTATTTACAGCCCGAATTTGTTGCGTTTTTTTAAAATTTGGGTGGACTATAATTATTTTATTTGATGAGACTTTTACAGAAAGCGGTACATCAGTTAAATCTACAACAAATTTATATTTTCTGCAGCCCTCCTTTTCATATAAGCATTTCCCGTAGATACGTATATTGCTCATTTTCTTTCCATACTCGAAACTTGTTATGTTTATGGGGCAAACGTTATTAATTATTTTAAAATTTTCACGAACAAGATCTTCAACGTACTTCGTAAATTCTTTTTTTTGTTGAATTTCCCCATTTTTCATAAAATATTCTAAAAGATACCTATGTTGCTGATCTTTAAAGAAAAAAATACCTTCCTCATAGGAATAAATCTTATCTTTTCTTTGGGGAATATTTGTTTTAACATTGATTGAGTCTTCTGCAATAATTAAATTTTTGTTTGGTGTAGGTATTGCTGGGATTTTTTTTCTTAGTATACTATATTCCTCCATCTGAATGTCATTTTCGGTGGTGTGATTTATTTCCGAAATATTATTTTTTGTTGAACAAAAGTCTACATTTGAATCTGTTATTGTGTTTAAAAAATCGTCATCATTGTCTAAATGAACACTACTTTCATATCCTTTTTTAAATTTTTTAGCGCAAGAGCCTTCTTTAATTTGTTTATCAGGTTCGTTCTTTAGAGGAGTTGAAATTTCTACAGCATTGTTGTCAATTGTCTTTGCATTATTGTCGATTGAACCAGTGGAATTTAAAAGATCTGATATTATCCTTTCGTAGCTGACGTCAGGTGAATCTATGAAAATTAAATTTGTTAAAATGCAATAAGCAGGGATGTATTTCGATGAAATTTGTGAATTTATTAAAAAACTTTGAAAACATTTTTTTTTTAATTTCTATTGAACCCGCGCGAGCCTATATTCAAAATCCTCTATCTTTGATTTTCATGAAAATTACTTTTTGATAGTAAAATGTTCAGTAAAAAAGCCCTCATCTATGGTGCCCAGTGGTTTAGAAACATTTTTTTGGAAATAATTCGGTATCTCGGGAATTATTGGAGATATTATTACGAAATTTCGCATGGTTGTAGCTGAAGTGTTTTCGATTTACAGTTGTTCAGCTTTCTAGGGTTTATGGGTCAAATTTGATCATTTTGGGTCTCCATTTTTTTAAAAAAAATCGCCAAAAATCCATTTATGATCCGAATGAACTGAAATTTGAAATATAAATAGTCCTTGAGAAGGTAGGTTATCTCTATTAGTTGAAGAGATATTTAGGTTTATTTATTTATTTTTTTAATTTTGCTCGATCTGTTTTTGGTTTTTTAGAAATGAAGGTCCTACTGAGGGTCGAAACTTTGATGCATGTAACTTTTTATAGGGACAAGATAACTGTTTGCAACTTGTTTTTATTGTATTTAGAATTTTATCGACAATATAGCAGATTTTTCCAAAAATGATTTCAACCCTCCGTAGGCCCACCATATCTAAAAAACCAAAAAAAGATCGAGCAAAATTAAAAAAATAAATAAACCTAAATATCTCTTCAACTAAAAGAGATAACGTACACATGTAAGCATATTTTTTGTAGACCTTCTCAAGGACTATTTATATTTTAATTTCATTCTGATCATAAATGGATTTTTGGCGATTTTTTTAAAAAAATTAGACCCGAGGTGATCAACTTTGAGGGGCCACGTACTGGCTCCCATAAGCCCCAGGGAGCTGAACAACTGTAAATCATTTCAGCTCCAACCATGTGAAACTTCGTAATAATATCTCCAATAGTTCCCGAGATACCGAATTATTTCCAAAAAAATGTTACTAAACCACTGATTGGTGTGAATTTCATAACAAATTAATTTTTTTTGCTGTTTTATTTGCATTTTTGTTATTTCTTTGTCTTACACACTTAATTTTTCTGAATGCAAAACTCTTTTCAATTGAATTACTATGAAAATATTTTACCATTTTGTTTTTGGAAAACATAATGTCCATGGCTTAAAAATAAATGGTTAATGTTGGAAGTTGCTTTAAAAAGAACCCTTTTTAAGATCGCTTTTATATCTTGAAGATACATATCATATTGCTCTACCTGTTCGTATTCCACCTTATACAGGACATATTTAACCAAAACCTCAATATTATGGTCTAATCAGCCAAATAAGTGGAAGAATTTGCAAGATTTGAAGAGCGTAATACCATTATTTACAATTATTTACACCAATCAAATTCCAAAAAAAAAACCAAAAAAAATTTTATTTTTAATTTTTTTATGTTGTATTATTAGACGTTATCGTAAATAAATCACGTTAAAAACTGGTAGATGACATAACTAAAATCAGAATTATTTATTTTCATTAGAATGCAAAACCCTCTATCTTATAATTTTCATACATACATATCATACATATGTATATCATAAAGTCCCCAATAATGCAAAATTTTAAAACCCTAATATATGTGAGATTCAGTAGTTGTTAAAAATTATTGTAGAACACCAAATTTTAGTAACACAATACGCGGAAAAAAAAAGTTTTTTGGCTTCCCTTGAAACGTGTTTTAGAGGGTTTTGAATACTGGCCCTCGATATGTTTTTCATTTGGTAATTTTGACCCGTATTAACTCAAAGCCAAACATACTGTTTAAACTGTAAGATTATAACAAGATTACATACGATTTCCATAACATACCTGATTATTTTGGTCCAATAGAATTCAAAACATGTCCTTAACAATCAAATTTCATATATTATAAATTAAAAAATTTTGATCAGAGATATAAAAGGGTTAATAATGACCTACAAAAGTCGTAAATATGCAAAACCAAGAAACAATCTGAATTTAATTATTAAAAAATAGGCTACGAAAGTTTTGCTTTAATAATTTTAAGAATTTACCAACATATACAATAAAATAACCTTACTAACAATTTGTTTAATAAAATAAATTCAAAATTTCATCAAGCAATTAATAAGAACATTACCTTCAATGGACAATTTATCATTTGGGAGCAATTTTTTAACTTCACTTTTTAATTGTTGGTACCCATTATCATTACACCATTTCGCAAACAACTCTATTTCGGTGCACAAATTAAAATTTGTACCATCCTAGTAATTAAAAGCAACAATATTTTCTTATAAGTTTATACTCAACTAAAGACAATAAGGGTACTCATTTAAACGCTTAAGTTTCCCATTTGTACAAATGCGTAAATTTCGCGACGTGTTTTAAATTTTGTGCAATTTTATAAAGAAAATTTATATTTGATAAAAATGCCAAATATAAAAAAGTGTATCAAATTGTATACATTCAAATCCTAAATATTTCGAATGAATGTTAAATCTTTGGAACAAACGATAGTAGCCATAATTTGGAAGATTTTATGTTATAAAAGTAAACAAAAGCAGTTGATTCATCATATGCACAATAAATTCAACCTTGCCAGTCTAAACTGTCGCGCAAACTTATCAGAATTCTGCAAACAAATTTGCAAAAATGTTTTGACAGTTCATTTGCGAATCGGTAAAAATGCACAAATTGCCAGGCATTGAAGCGTTTACATGAGGACCCTTAATATGTTTGTTTTGAATAACATACCATTGAATTTAATCGCTTTTGTAATCGATATTTGTTGCGACTATTGGGAGCTATAAGCTCCATTTTAGCATTTGCCAGAATTGCATTCGAAAATTTAAAAAAACTTTCTAATGGGCACACAAGACCATCAAAATAATTATTATGCAAATAATATAAATTTGCTAAGAATCCAAAGATTTCTTTTTTTAACATTTTTTATTTCTTTTAAAACAGAACTTACTTCAAGAATTTCACTTTCACTTTAAAAACTACAACTTCTTATTTTCTATTATTGCACTGTTTAAAGTTCGAAAAAATTGTAACCGATTTGCAATCCAACTTGTTTGACCATTTTTTCATATTTTTTTTCAGAAAAGCTTTTTGAAAGTTCTTTATTTCTTATTCGAATTATAAAATACACAAACTAGATACAACTCCATGCAACATCGCAGTAATGACATGTTTAGCAACACTAGCTAGAAACATTTTAAATAGCATGTTTACTTTTAACTAACATCGTTTTCTAACAGATTTTAGTACTATTTCCCTTTTTCTTCCCTTAAATATAATTTTTCACAAATACAATTGGGAAAAACAGTTAATGCAGTTTGATAGCACTATTCATTACCTTCATTTCCCACTAGGTTTTATTCCTCGAGGAAGTAGGATTTGGTCACAGTGGCCACATCCCTCACAGAACTTATATATGAGAATTTTGTACTATTTCCCTTATTTTTTGTTTGAATATAATTCTTCACAAATACAATTGGGAAAAACAGTTAATGCAGTTTGATAGCACTATTCATTACCTTCATTCCCAACTAGGTTTTATTCCTTGAGGAAGTAGGATTTGGTCACAGTGGCCACATCCCTCACAGAACTTATATATGAGAATTTTGTACTATTTCCCTTATTTTTTGTTTGAATATAATTTTTCACAAATACAATTGGGAAAAACAGTTAATTCAGTTTGATAGCACTATTCATTACCTTCATTCCCAACTAGGTTTTATTCCTTGAGGAAGTAGGATTTGGTCACAGTGGCCACATCCCTCACAGAACTCATGTATGCGAATTTTGTACTATTTCCCTTTTTCTTCCCTTAAATATAATTTTTCACAAATACAATTGGGAAAAACCGTTAATGCAGTTTGATAGCACTATTCATTACCTTCATTTCCCACTATGTTTTATTCCTTGAGGAAGTAGGATTTGGTAACAGTGGCCACATCCCTCACAGAACTTATATATGAGAATTTTGTACTATTTCCCTTATTTTTTGTTTGAATATAATTTTTCACAAATACAATTGGGAAAAACAGTTAATGCAGTTTGATAGCACTATTCATTACCTTCATTCCCCACTAGGTTTTATTCCTTGAGGAAATATTATTTGGTCACAGTGTCCACATTAGAGTGCTCCAAGATTGTATGGACGAAAAAAACTTTCTAGGTACAGGCCGTCCCCCCCTCTAGAATTGTTCTATGTATTGTAGAAACACGTTGTGTAAAATATTAGGATGATAGGATAACGTTAACTGGTGGCGCAACGACGCTGAAGTTTTGAGGTGCATTTACAAGGGGAAAATATGCAATTTTTTCAGTTTTTGTAAAAATTTTGCCATTAAATAATGACTTTTACAATTTAATTTAAAAGAATCGAAATGTGTACGTAATTGTCGTTATAATAAGATAAAGAAAGACAAAAATTGGTGAAAAAATGTTAAAGTTATTATAAAATCGCCAGCCCATTAACGTGTCTCAGGCCACTAGAACAAGAAATTTATGAACAAAATTAACATATTTTGAGAAATATTAAAATAAAAGCTTATTTTTACTTAAAATATATCCATATTGACTTGTATATGAGTGTTTGTCCTCGTAGGATGCCGTTAACCTATTCGTAGGTATGACCAAAAAAATTAAATTTTTTTAACGGCAGTTTCAAAACTCCAATTTCAAATTTTTAAAAATTTTGTTAAACAAATTTCAGAATTTTTTGATCATCACATGGGGATTTATTGACAACATAATAGGGAATAAAAATGTGAAAAAAGTATGTCAATACCTCCTATAGTTTTTCCGTACCTGCTATATAAATTTTGCGATTTTCGAGAAAAACTAATTTTTTGGCCATATTTTGGGGAATGACCAGAATTTCCTTACTGTAATGATTTTTAAGTAAAAGCTATTCAGAATAATATAGTCCAGGTAATTTTAAATATAGTCTGAAAGTTTTACTAAAATCGGAAAACTTTAACCCTTAAATCGTGAAGGTCAAAGCTCAATTTTTTCAATATTTGGAATTTCTCATGGAAAGATAGCGAAATATTATATATTTTTGGGCCGATTTTGATGAAACTTAAGAAAAATATAAAATGAAGTTTAGTATTCACAATAACAGTACAAAAATGGAAATTAACCCTTAACAGCACTTGGGGTCCAAATGACCCTCAACTTTTAAAATCACGAAAAACAGTCATTTTGGCCTAAAGTACTCTTAAGGGTTAATTTCCATTTTTGTACTGTTATTGTGAATACTAGACTCCATTTTATATTTTTCGTAAGTTTCATCAAAATCGGCCCAAAAATATATAATATTTCGCTTTCTTTCTACGCGAAATTCCAAATATTGAAAAAATTGACCTTTGAACTTCACGATTTAAGGGTTAAAGTTTTCCGATTTTAGTAAAACTTTCAGACTATATTTAAAATAACCTGGACTATATTATTCTGAATAGCTTTTACTTAAAAATCATTACAGTAAGGAAATTCTGATCATTCCCCAAAATATGGCCAAAAAATTAGTTTTTCTCGAAAATCGCAAAATTTATATCGCAGGTACGGAAAAACTATAGGAGGTATTGACATACTTTTTTCACATTTTTATTCCCTATTATGTTGTCAATAAATCCCCATGTGATGATCAAAAAATTCTGAAATTTGTTTAACAAAATTTTTAAAAATTTGAAATTGGAGTTTTGCAGTTTCAAAATTAGTTTTTCTCGAAAATCGTTAAAAAATTTTTATTTTTTTCGTCATACCTGCGAATAAGTTAGCGGTATCCTACGAGGACAAAAACTCATATACAAGTAAATATTAATATATGTTAAGTAAAAATAAGCTTTCATTTTAATATTTCTCAAAATATGTTAATTTTGTTCATAAATTTCTTGTTCTAGTGGCCTGAGACACGTTAATGGGCTGGCGATTTTTTAATAACTTTAACATTTTTTCACCAATTTTTGTCTTTTATATCTTATTATAAAGACAATTACGTACACATTTCGATTCTTTTAAATTGAATTGTAAAAGTCATTATTTAATGGCAAAATTTTTACAAAAACTGAAAAAATTGCATATTTTCCCCTTGTAAATGCACCTCAAAACTTCAGCGTCGTTGCGCCACCAGTTAACGTTATCATATCATCCTAATATTTTACACAATGTGTTTCTACAATACATAGAATAATTCTAGAGGGGGGGACGGTCAAAATTCGCAATTTTATTTTTTTGGAGCACTCTAGTCCACATCCCTCAAAGAACTCATGTATGATCATTTTGTACTATTTCCCTTTTTCTTCCCTTAAATATAATTTTTCACAAATACAATTGGGAAAAACGGTTAATTCAGTTTTATTCCTTGAGGAAGTAGGATTTGGTTACATCCCTCACAGAACTCATATATGAGAATTTTGTACTATTTCCCTTATTTTTAGTTTGAATATAATTTTTCACAAATACAATTGGGAAAAACAGTTAATGCAGTTTGATTGCACTATTCATTACCTTCATTCCCCACTAGGTTTTATTCCTTGAGGAAATATTATTTGGTCACAGTGTCCACATCCCTCAAAGAACTCATGTATGATCATTTTGTACTATTTCCCTTTTTCTTCCCTTAAATATAATTTTTCACAAATACAATTGGGAAAAACGGTTAATTCAGTTTGATAGCACTATTCAATACCTTCATTCCCCACTAGGTTTTATTCCTTGAGGAAGTAGCATTTGGTCACAGAGTCCAGATCCCTCAGAGAACTCATTTTTGAGAAATTTTTACTGTCAAATTTTCAAGCATGAATATAATTTTTTACAAAGAAATTATGAACAAAATGTTTATAGAAGTTATAGATTTACTGTAAGAAATGTATTTTTTCGTAAAATAGTATTAAAAGTCTTAAAATTTTACGCACATATGTCTATTTAACATTTTGAGTACTTTTTTTATCGCATGCGATATTTTTGAAAAACATATTTAACTCGGCATATTTATCTTCACACACATACGGTTCTCTACAAAAAAAATGTTAATTGGAGGTTTATCATTACGAAAAACGATAACCAGATATTGAGAAAATGGGGGTTAGTCTATTTGAAATTAGTTTCTGTTCATGTGAAAAACATGGATTTTCTAGATTTAGTCCGCAAATTTTTATCAGTTGCCATTGCAAATACTAAGCAAATAGGAAATTGCAATCGAATAAAATCAAATGGCATTTCCGAAGTTGTAATTCGGTTGCTCCTATTAAATTGTTCATTAATTGCCTTACTGTAAGTCGAGTGCCACTACAAATACGCAAACAATCATACATACAAAAAAACACACATTGACTTTTATATATATGGGGCATTTCACGTCAAGTGAACCAACTTTTGAAATCGATGTCTTCCGATCGCGATGAAATTTGCACCAATGTTAGTTCTATTGGATAGTAATTCGGACACCATTTTTCAACAAGATCGGTCAAGAACTCTCTGAGTTATAGGAGGTCAAAATTTGACATTTTGGCCAAACAGGTGTTTTTTTTATCCATATAACTTATTACCTATTGTTCTTAGCAAAATGTGTCCCAAATAGTTTAGATAGCTATTTATGCAATCTTTCGAAAAAAAAAATTAAAAAAACTTAATAAAATATTTTTGATTTTTTTTTTTAAATCAAAAATATTTTTGACTTTTTTTTAAGAAAGCTTAGATCTTTTTCTAAGCGACCTATATGGTCGCTTAGTGGGATGCGAGTGGGATATCTATCAAAATAAATGTTTTGTAACTCAAGACAAATGTTTTTAAATTGATTTTTTTCATATTTGTGTGTAAGTGTTTCTAAAACCTTAAAAATAAAAACCACAACAACTGACCGATAATAGCCACTGGAGGGGTGCAATATGAGGCCGACAGCTATTAATTTTCCACCCACAAAATTTGTCTGAGTTTTGTATCTTGCGGCTTTTTTAGTCAATCCTAGAGGTAGTTTTCAGCGCACGTGATTTTCATTGTTAAAATATCACGTGCCCCAGAAACAAATTTTTGGAATCAAGTGGAAATATGGCCCTTCTCCGAAGTACCAGTTTATTTATTATTTTAAGACATTTGACTTTAAGAAGTGGGTGGAGAGGTAGAAGTTGACAGGTAGGTTATTTATATGGTGGTTTATTTTTATTATTATTTGTAACATTTGGTTAAACTAGGTACTTTAGTATGTAAGCCCTTCTTGAACCTAATAAAAGATTTTAGACTCATTCATTAAAACGTACTACCTATATGATCTTAAAAAACTATTTATTGTCATTCTGAAGACATACGGAAATCAGTTTTTTAGAAACAGCGTTAAAGTTAAGACGTGTATTATTTACATAAATACTTACAAAATTCAAAATGTCTACGACTTCTAAAAAGGCTAAGGTTGAACATGAAATTTATTTGTCTTTTTGTTTTAATCCCTTTAACAAAATGAAGCACAGATCATCAGATATGCGAAATATTTCCGACGGCTTATTAAAAAAATTCCCTACGCTGTCAAAACGATTGAAAATTTGTGGATCATGCAGGAAAGAGCTCGGAAAGTTGAACGAATTACCGAATTTGAATAGTAATGAGCCTTGCGTTGAAGTTATTCCAGATGAAGACAAAAGTAATTCCGAGAATGAAGACAGAACTGTTGATGATGATGGTTATTCTAACTTTTCAAATTCAACGAATGAGTGTCGAAACCAATACCATAAGGATGCAGTAGAAGTTCTTAAACAAATAAAAGAGAAATACAAAACGTCACAGAGTGAAGCTGAAAGAATTCAACTTCTCACGCTTGCTCCAAGAACATGGAGTTCTGCAAAAACAATGACTGAGTTTGGAACGTCTCAACGAAAAGCAAGAATTGCTAAACAATTGGTTGCTGAGCTTGGGATTCTCACACTCCCAAACAAAAAGAAGGGAAAATCTTTGGAGTGCGATAATAAATCTCTAATAACTCAGTTTTATCAGCGGGATGATATGGGTCGCCTGATGCCAGGGATGAAAGACTTGATGTCTGTACGAATCGATGGCAAGAAAGTTCAAATGCAGAAGAGAATGGTTCTCTGTAACCTGAATGAATTATTCGCAACATTTCAATCTGAATACGAGGATGTCAAAATTGGATTCACAAAATTTACACAACTGAGGCCAAAACATTGCGTTTTGGCAGGAAGCAGCGGAACTCACACAGTATGTGTTTGTATTTACCATGAAAATGTTAAATTGATGTTGAAGGAAATCAACTTAAATTACTTAAAAGATGATTCATCAGAAGATTTACACCATTACCGCGATTGCCTTAAATTGACTATGTGCCCTAATGCTACAACTTCTTGCCACTTAGGTGAATGTTCGAATTGCCCGGAAACCACATCCATCAAAGAAAATTTAATCAACTCTTTTGATCGAGAATGTATTGAGGAGTTAAAATTTGAATCTTGGCTTCAGACTGAAAGATGCACACTGAAAACCATAATTTTAAATGTGGATGATTTTGTGGAAGAAGGATTGCTAAATTTGAGAACCCATGACTTTTTAGTCAAAGAGCAGTGGTCATTCTTCAAGGACTTGAAAACACATTTGAAGTCTGGAGAATTCATTATTTCATTTGATTTCGCAGAGAACTATAAATATGTTCTTCAGGATTCCATATAAGCATTCCACTTCAATAACGACCAAGCAACTATATTCACAGTAGTTATTTACTACATGAAAGAAGAAAACCTGGAACACAAAAGTATGGCAATCATATCCGACGATTTAAAACATGACACCGTTGCAGTTTATGAGTACCAGAAGATAATACTAAATTATCTAAAATCAAAATTTACAGTAGAAAAGGTATACTACGTTTCGGACGGAGCTCGTCAACATTTTAAAAACAAAAGTAGCTTCGCAAATCTTACAGCTCATGAAAAAGATTTTGGAATGCCAGCTGAGTGGCATTTTCATCCTACTGCTCATTTTAAAGGAGCATGTGATGGTATTGGAGCAAACCTCAAAAGAAATGCAGCGAAGTATAGCCTCCAGTGCTCTCATCAAGATCGCATCTTAGATGCGACTGCTTTATTCCATTGGGCAAAGAATTATTGTAAAGAAACTAAAATAGTTTTTAGTAGCAAAGAGGATCATGAGGAAACATTGAAAACACTAAAGAGCAGATTCGATGCTGCGGTAACAATCGATGGCACTGCTCAATAACATGCTTTCATACCGCTTGTCGATGGAAGACTCAAATTAAAAAAGTTTTCTGCATCTACTCAGTGCGATTTCTTTCCAAAGCCAAAAAAGAAGCCAGCAGCGAAATCAGTAGCTGAATCTAATAACGCCAAGAAAGGATTGACAAAGAAAAAGCTGCTAATAAAGGTGACAAATAAGGAGGATAAAAGTATGGATATTTGAAAATTTAAAAACTTCATAAATTAAGTGTAAAAATAGTTATTATATAAATTGATCTATTGTGATTAAGATTAAATTTTACTAAATTATTCATCTTTTTATTATTATTATTATTATATATTAAATTAATTATTATTACAAATAAATAACAAAATTAAATTATTCAACATTTCCATAGAAAAAAAGTGATTTTTATTCCTGAGGTTAACATATTATGGGTATTACAGTATCGAGGATATGAAATTTTAGTTGGGTATGTTACATACCATCGGAAAGGCTAATGTGTCTAGTTTCTCTGTGTAAGTTTAATTTTTAAGGTTTACACACAAATATGAAAAAAATTAAAATAGTGCAAATTTAAAAACCTTTGTCTTGAGTTACAAAACATTTATTTTGATAGATATCCCACTCGCATCCCACTAAGCGACCAAAAAGGTTTTAAAGGAAAAGACCTAAGCTTTCTTTTGAGAAAAAAAAATTAATAAAAAAGTGTCCATTTTGGAAAAAAAAGTCAAAAAGGTTTTTGATTTTTCAAAAAAAAGTAAAAAATTGTATGTCTTGAGTTACAAAACATTTTTTTTATAGATATCCCACTCGCATCCCACTAAGCAACAAAAAGGGTGTTAAAAGAAAACACATAAGCTTTCTTCTGAGCAAAAAAAAAAAATTAAAAAATGGGTCCATTTTTTAAAAAAAAGTCAACAAAGTTTTTGATTTTGCAAACAAATTCAAAAATTTTAAATCTTGAGTTACAAAATATTTTTTTTGATAGATATCCCACTGGCATTCCACTAAGCGACCATATAGGTCGCTTAGGAAAAGACCTAAGCTTTCTTAAAAAAAATAAAAAGGGCCCATTTTGAAAAAAAAAGTCAAAAATATTTTTGATTTAAAAAAAAAATCAAAAATATTTTATTAAATTTTTTTAATTTTTTTTTCGAAAGATTGCATAAATAGCTATCTAAACTATTTGGGACACATTTTGCTAAGAACAATAGGTAATAAGTTATATGGATAAAAAAAAACACCTGTTTGGCCAAAATGTCAAATTTTTACCTCCTATAACTCAGAGAGTTCTTGACCGATCTTGTTGAAAAATGGTGTCCGAATTACTATCCAATAGAACTAACATTGGTGCAAATTTCATCGCGATCGGAAGACATCGATTTCAAAAGTTGGTTCACTTGACGTGAAATGCCCCATATATAAGGGTTTCAAATGTATACAAATTTTAACATTTACTTAATATTGTTGGTAGTCCGCGCACTTCTGTACTAAAAATTAATATTGAGAGCTGCTATAGCTTCCCCTATATATAATTTGTCATTATATCTATGGAAGGTGCCACGCCCACTTTTGCGAGTTTGCCCATTTTTGGCCTAAATATGTAATTCATACAAAGTTTCATTGCTTTACATATCAAAATTATACACATAGTATTTAGTTTGTATGGGATGTGCCACGCCCACTATTGATAGTCCGCCCATTCTTGTCCTAAATATTAATATTGATGGTAGAATAACCGTACCATATATCTTATTGTTTCCCATATATACATTTTTTTTAATTATCATCATATGGGAGGTGCCACGCCCTCTGTGGCTACTACTCCCATTTTTGCCGCAAATATTTTAACAAACAGTGGAATTGCTCATGCAAAATTTGAGGACTATAGCTATTATAATTTCCAAAATATTTGATATTTAATATTAACTTTGTATGGGAGGTACCACGCCCACTTGAAAATTAAAAACAAAAAGTATCCTATTTAGTGTTTATAAAAAACCGACTTTTTACAAAACCGATTTGTCGGTTAACCGAAAATTGGCCTTTTTTAGAAAACCGGTTTTTCGGTTAACCGACATGGAAAAAACCGGTTAAACCGGTTAACCGTCATATATGTGTAGAAAACATAAAATGTCCAATAAAGTATATACGGCTTTAAAATTTTTAGTTTTTAGTAGTCAGAAATGGTTAATATTAAATAACTATGAATATAGTAAAGTGCTAAGTCCATTTTATTTTGTAAAAATTTCAAAATTATTGTCTCAGTCAAATGGAATTGAGTAGAAATATGTTACCAACTATATAATAGTTGCTTTAATTATTGGTTTATTCATTAAATTTCAACCAAAAAATGTAAATTAATTTTTTAATTAAATATTTGACAATTTTGAAATTTATTATCACCTCGACTTTCTGATATGAAACAGAAAATATTACAAATCCCAAAAAAGGACCTATAAGATGCAGACGCACTTCTTCTTAGCTGTGCTTATTTGTCATTATAAATCATATCAAATATGTAAATAATAAAACTAGAACGTTTTTTGTCTCTTCTGTAATATTTCTGAAAAGGACTTCGTACACTAAGCTAACGAATTGATTGAAAGAAGGTATGCACATCAAATTCAAATTAACGTTTGGTAAAATCATCACTAAGTTTATAATGATTCATTATTATGCGGAATTTAATTTTTAATAGTTTCATTATGTGCAATTTATTCTGAAAAAGTTTTTAATAAACTCATCATCCTCTACTATTTTGAATCATTGTAATTTTTAAAAATATCAATCTAAATAGGTTTGTATTGGAAAGTGGTTTATGTTTCAAATCAGACCAATAATGTGTGTACAATGAATATAAAAAATGCACAAAACCATGAGATTTCCTAATTATAGACCTTAATTTTAAAAACCGGTTAACCGAGTGATAAAAATCGGATAAACCGGTTAACCGAAAATCAACATTTTAAATTAACCGGTTCGCAAAAAAACGAGATTTCGAAGAAAAACCGGTTTTTCGGTTAACCGGTTAACCGATTTATAAACACTAATCCTATTGTTCCTTCCAGATATAGAAAAACATACAGTCAAAATTTCAAGCAAATCTGGTTAGCCGTCTATAGACGTCAAACCAACAAATATACATATAGACACACATTCACTTTTATATATATAGATATAGATTTTTATATATATATAGATTGGGCATTAGCGGTATAATGTAAAAACTGGATTTTTACACGACCCTCCGCGCACAGACCGAATATCAAAAATCTGAATTTATAGTGTTACCCGCTAGGCTATTCTGAAGATTGCCTGAAAATTTCATCAAAATCGGTCTAGCCGTTTTTGAGTTCAATCAGAACATACATACATACATACCCACATACAAACATCCATTTTTATATATATACACTAGCTGAACCCGGTCCGCGTTACTGGCCTTTAGAAAATATCTGTTTTATATTGCATCTTGATTTTAATATACAGTGACGGACAAAGTCGGTGATCCAACCTTCAATATTAATACATGTGGTGGCATTCCGGCTGGTTTCAATGAATTCAAAAATTCAGTAGGATAATCGACGTCTTGTTCTTCGTTCATTACTGTGTCAATCTTTTTGTATTTTATTGTTTCGCCAAGCAGTTTCAATTGTATATGCTTATTGAGCTTGTTAACATCATAATTTGTTGGTTCTAAAAGTGCATGATCCCACAGCCAATCCGAATTGTTGTAGTTGGTTGTAAGACTTGGGAATACTTTGTCGACAACGTCTTGAAATTTCATTTGCATTTGGCAGAAGTCCGGAAATGAAATCTCATTTGTGGAGGGATCAATTGGAATTTTTTCATTTCCGATGCCCGACAATTGTTTTGAGAAAGTTTCGGCAGAAGGGTATTGCATCAAATGTACACGCATCATTTCCAGTGAAATAAATACGAAGGAACTTCGTATCGTCATTGGGAAGCGGGAGCAATGATCTAATTCTGTGGTACATTTGACCTAGAGCATTGAAAGCATGAGTTGCACTTTTGGATATTTTGAAGGAAGTGTTTGGAAATAGGATTGACGCCGGAAATGTAACTTAGAAGCAGCTCAGACGGCTCAATGGCAGAATATCTTTACCGTTCGAACAGCACATTCCCAGGGATTCCTTAGTGAACTTCAAAATGCTGCAATGTAAGTAATGTTTGCTAATTGCGCCAATCAGTACATCAGTACATCCTTGTGATTCCTGTAGTCATCATACTTATTGTAATAAAATCCCGGCAACTTTCAACGATTGTTTCTCTTGATCGAGCCATTTGGGAGCGAAAAACTATATTTGCTGAAGCCGTGATTCTCGTTATCTTCCCTTTTCTGCGACTCTAGACATAGATGCCCTTTCGAAAACAAATTTTATTTGAATATTATTTATTTTTTTTAATAGATTTCATATGGAAATTTATTCATGCACCTAATTTGCAAGAGTAAACAAAATTGTTTATCATCGATTGATAATATAAAATAATTTCTATAGTACCGGACATGTGTTGGAATGTATTCCTTTTTTACAAATCATTTATTTTTAGAATGATATTAAGCAACGAAATTGAACGTTGGAAATAAAAAAAAATTTATGAATTTCTCGAATTGAAAAAAAAAATTTTTTTGGTCAACAAATTTTTTTTGGTGAGAAAAATTGTTTTTCCAATTTTTTTTAACAGCAACACTGACCTTGTAAGCATATATATAGGAAACTAAATAAACTATCTATAAGAATTGAAGATCAACAATTATAAAATTATATTTTTTTATGTCATTAGCGGTGTAATATAAAAATTTGATTTTGCACAGCCATTCCGACTTTACAGTGTTACCCGCTAGGCTATTCTGAAGATTCCCTGAAAATTACATCAAAATCGGTCCAGCCGTTTTTGAGTTCATTCGGAACATACATACATACATACATACATACATACATACATACATACATACATACATACATACATACATACATACATACATACATACATACATACATACATACATACATACATACATACATACATACATACATACATACATACATACATACATACATACATACATACATACATACATACATACATACATACATACATACATACATACATACATACATACATACATACATACATACATACATACATACATACATACATACATACATACATACATACATACATACATACATACATACATACATACATACATACATACATACATACATACATACATACATACATACATACATACATACATACATACATACATACATACATACATACATACATACATACATACATACATACATACATACATACATACATACATACATACATACATACATACATACATACATACATACATACATACATACATACATACATACATACATACATACATACATACTAACATACTAACATACATACATACATACATACATACATACATACATACATACATACATACATACATACATACATACATACATACATACATACATACATACATACATACATACATACATACATACATACATACATACATACATACATACATACATACATACATACATACATACATACATACATACATACATACATACATACATACATACATACATACATACATACATACATACATACATACATACATACATACATACATACATACATACATACATACATACATACATACATACATACATACATACATACATACATACATACATACATACATACATACATACATACATACATACATACATACATACTAACATACATACATACATACATACATACATAAGGCAAGTGAAAAGTGATCCCAAGCTGAGTGATCTGGGCCAAAACGTCAGGAACATAAGAAAGACGGAGAAGGGTGAACTACTTCTGGAGTTGAATAAATCCGGCCATCAGAATACGAGTGAATTTAGGCTCACAGTAAAAGAGGTCCTCGGCTCGGTAGCAGAAGTACAGGCATTATCCCAGGAAATTCTCTTGGAAATCAGGGATATTGATGAAGTAATCACAAATGAGGATGTATACGACGCTCTTAGGAACATATCTGAAGATTTTAATACCTTGGAACCACATGCAATCAAGAATCTTAGAAGGGCGTATGGAGGTACACAAATTGCCACAATCAGTTTAAGTGCCACTCTAGCAAATCGACTTTTGGAGACCGCGAAAATACGCATTGGATGAATTCGAGAAAAATTGTCACCGAAAAGATGCTACAAATGTCTCGATTATGGACATACAGCTATGAAATGTAAGGGTCCTGATAACTCTGACAAATGTATACAGTGTGGAGAAACCGGCCACAAAATCAAAACGTGTACAAAGAAACCATCGTGTATGCTTTGCAGATGTAATGAATCAGACGACACCAGTGATCACGTTACTGGATGGTCAGTTTGTCCATACTACAAAAAAGCGCTACAGCAACTCAGACCTCGTAAATGAGAATACTACAGCTGAACCTCAACCACTGTCAAGCAGCCCAGGAGCTGCTTAAACAAACTGTGCGTGAATTAAGTATAGATATCACAATATTGAGTGAACCATATAAGGACATTGTGAATGCGAAATGGATATCTGATAGTACTAGGACATCAGCGATCTGGGCTACCAGCACGTTAACCCTACGGGAGACAATGATAACACATTGCGGATACACCCGAGCCACTGTTTCTGGCATTTGGCTATATAGCTGCTATATTCCACCAAGGTACTCCATTGAGGAATTTCAAAGCATAGTTGATAGCATAGTCTCGGACGCAGTCACCAGAAACCCTGTTCTGCCCATCAACAAATGCAAGAGGAAGAGCTCTGCTGGAAGCTCTTTCCGTAATGGACATGGTACTAATGAATACCGGAACTGAACAAACTTTCAGAAGAGGAGATAGTGGGTCAACCATTGACATAACGTTTGTCAGTAGTAGCATTGCAGGCCTAATAAACTGGAGAGTATCGGAGCTCTATACTCATAGCGACCACAGTGCCATAATCATAGATGTCAGAGATGAGCAACACCCAATGACCGTACAAACACAGAAGTTGACAGGATGGAAAGCAAATACTTTTGATAAAGGAGTCTTTTCTATATGTATGGAGAACATGGAACTAATTGGTTCGGCCGAATCAATGGCTAAACAATTGATAGACCAGATTACAATAGCATGTAATGCATCTATGATAAAGCGGAAAAAATCAGCAAACAAGCCACCAGTTTATTGGTGGAACAATGAAATTGCTAACCTGCGAACGGAATGTCTGCGTGCCAGAAGACAATATACGAGATCACGTGGCCGTATGGAAAATATTGTACACCAACAAACGTATAAGGAAAAAAGGAAAGCCCTTAAAATAGCAATAAGTAGAAGTAAGCGGAGGTGCTTCCTTGATATATGTGACGATGTCGAAAATAACCCTTGGGGTCTCGCTTATAAATTAGTAACCAAGAAACTTAAATGCCTTGGTCCATCACCACCTAGAGAAGAGTCAGCCCTTAACAAAATAGTAGAGCATCTCTTTCCTAAACAGAAGATGTCTTCATGGGAACAGATTGTATCTACTGAAGTTTTCAACCCCCCACAGGTTGAGATAACCGAGCTAGAAGAAGCTATCTTAAAATTCAAGGATAAAAAAGCTCCTGGTATGGATTGTATCCCAAACCCAGTACTTAAAGAGGCTGTTAAACTTTGTCCAGGACAATTTCTGAGGTTGTTAAATACATGCTTGATGCAGGGTACTTTCCCAACAATGTGGAAGAGACAAAAGTTAGTCCTATTGCCTAAAGATAATAAACCACTAGATGACCCCTCCTCCTATCGTCCGCTTTGTATGATAGACACTTGTGGGAAACTGTTGGAGAGCATAATATGTAAAAGATTAGAATGCTTCGTTGAAGCTAACGGTGGTTTATCAGAGAATCAGTACGGTTTCAGAAAGTCAAGATCTACAGTAGACGCTATTAAGGTTGTTGTAGAAACTGCGGCACAAACCATTGAAGGAAAGAGCTGGAAAAACGGCAAGAAAGAGTATTGTGTAGTTGTAACCCTGGACGTTAAGAACGCCTTTAATACGGCAAATTGGGAACATATAGTTAATGCTTTAACTCGATTGGATACTCCAAGATACCTAGTTGCAATCATAGAGGACTATTTCCGAAATAGGGAACTGACACTGATACTGGTACTAGAACATATAAGATAACGGGTGGTGTGCCCCAAGGATCAGTACTAGGACCACTATTATGGAACGTGATGTACAATGGAGTTCTGAGACTAAACTTACCTGAGAGGGTCAAGATAATTGGATTTGCAGATGACATTGCACTGCTGTGTGTGGCAAAGGAACTAATAGAGGTAGAAACCATCACAAACATGGGATCGACACTAGCTGACCACAAAACAGAGGCGGTTCTGATAAGCAGTCGTAAGGCCAAAGGCACATGTCGTCAGAAAACTAGGGAATACCTTAAATATCTTGGGGTAATGATTGATACGCGTCTGTCTTTCAAGGAACATCTACGGTACGTAGGTACTAAGGCATCAAAAACGTGCGCTTCTACGGTACGTAGGTACTAAGGCATCAAAAACGTGCGCTGCGTTGTCCAGGATTATGCCGAATACAAGGGGTCCTAAGTACCTTCAAAGGAAGTTGCTCACTGGCGTTGTAAGGAGTATCATTCTATATGCATCCCCCATATGGTCAAATTCATTGAGGTTTTCCACATATGTGGACATGATATCCCCTGTTTATAGGCTGGATGCTCTGCGTGTATGCAGCGCGTTTCGAACAGTCTCGGATGAAGCTGCTTTTGTTATTGCCGGTTTGATTCCCATCGATATACAGGCAACGGCAACAAATAATCTGGATTTGTGTATGGCTAAATGGCAAACGCAATGGACGGCAAGCCATAAGGGAAGGTGGACCAATACATTGATACCTGACATCAGGGCTTGGTTACATAGGGGACATGGCGATTTGGACTTTTATATTACACAATTGCTGAGTGGACACGGTTGTTTTAGGGCGTACCTGCACCGTTTCGGACATGACAGTGTTCCGTTTTGTCCGAGTTGTAGTGGTAATGAGGTGGAAGATGCCCAACATGTCTTCTTCGTCTGTCCACGATTCCAAAATGGGAGGGCGAATTTGGAAAATATGCTAGGGTTTAGTATCGAACCAGCGAACATAGTACCGATAATGTTGACATCTTTGTATAACTGGACGATTATATGTGAATTTGCTAAATTGGTTCTTGTTGAACTTCGTAGGTTAGAGGAGATTCAACATTATTTAGATCGGGTTTAATAATACCTTTCCCACCCTGCGACGAATAGCTTTGCAGTAGTACCACAGGGACGAGTGGGGCAGTGTATCGAGGTGTTTTAGCGTGGTTAGAGTCCCGCACTCCTGGTAATTTGGATGCCAGAGTCTTTCGACGATTTCATCTCGTAAAATAAAAAAAAAAAAAACATACATACATACATACATACATACATACATACATACATACATACATACATACATACATACATACATACATACATACATACATACATACATACATACATACATACATACATACATACATACATACATACATACATACATACATACATACATACATACATACATACATACATACATACATACATACATACATACATACATACATACATACATACATACATACATACATACATACATACATACATACATACATACATACATACATACATACATACATACATACATACATACATACATACATACATACATACATACATACATACATACATACATACATACATACATACATACATACATACATACATACATACATACATACATACATACATACATACATACATACATACATACATACATACATACATACATACATACATACAAACATACATACATACATACATACATACATACATACATACATACATACATACATACATACATACATACATACATACATACATACATACATACATACATACATACATACATACATACATACATACATACATACATACATACATACATACATACATACATACATACATACATACATACATACATACATACATACATACATACATACATACATACATACATACATACATACATACATACATACATACATACTAACATACATACATACCCACCTACAAACATCCATTTTTATATATGTATATAGACTAGCTGAACCCGGTCCGCGTTGCTGGCCTTTAGAAAACATCTGTTTTATATTGCATATCGATCTCGATTTTAATATACAGTGTCGGACAAAGTCGGTGAATCAACCTTCAATGTTAATACATGTAGTGGCATTTCGGCTGGTTCCAATGAATTCAGAAATTCAGTATTGAAATATCTTATTCATGACCCTATAAGCAAGAGTAAACCAAATTGTTTATTACAGACAGAAAATTAAAATCTGATTCTACACTGTTAGCTAAAAGGCTTTTCTGAAGATACCGTGAAAATATCATCAAAATAGGTCCTGCCATTTTTGAGTCCATACGGAACATATATACACAAATCCATTTTTATGAAATATAGGGCATTAGCGGTATAATGTAAAAATTGGATTTTTACACACCCCTCCGCCCACACACCTAATATCAAAAATCTGTCTGTACAGTGATAACCGCTGGGCTTTTCTGAAGAAAATTTTTATATATATAGATTATATTATATATATAGATAATTTAAATAAATAATGAATAGTTTTACTATTTTTGACTCCAGCAATTTTTTATTCATATAAATGACACAACACATGTGTGTTAATTACTCATTAACAATTCTCAACTAACATAATTTATGGTTTATTTTATTGTATATATGTATTTATGTACTAAAAATAGGCACATGCTCGCCGGATATTAGGGAATGTGTTGAATGAAGCAAGTTTCCGTAAGAAACGTTACATGTATGTATGTTAAAATGTATTTATTTACATACAAAAATATACATAAGAGTAACACCCCAATTGTACAATTTATTTTGTTTATATTAATGTATTTCATATCCATGTACACATAAATTTGTATGTATGTACTGATTGTATTGAAATCATTCTGTGAAATGTTATAAATAGAATTGTTTCCTTTTTTTCTGTTTCATACTATTGTTGGTTTTATATATTTCGTTTTTTTTGTTATTTCTCTTCCGCAGACGAAGGAGAAGGTCATGTTGGAACTGTTTGTGAAATAGGACGTTCAGGATCAATTCATTCGCCTGAGAACACTGTTGTTGTTAATTGGGATTCTGGACATAGAACTAATTACCGCGTTGGTTATCAAAATCAATACGATTTAATAATTGTAGATAATGCACAAGTAGGTAAGTTGATCAATATGTATAATTTTTTAATTAATAAAATTTTACGCCAACTCTAAAAAATTTCACTTATCAAGGTGTCCGACATTCAAATGTAGTGTGTGATGGATGTTCAAAAGGAGGTATAGCAGGAATAATTTTTAAGTGTGTACAATGTTGTAATTATCACTTGTGTTCGTACTGTTACGGAGCTGATTTGCACGATAAGGAACACCCTTTTATACGTTATACCTCACCAACTTCAATAGGGTAATTTGTTTATATTGAAAAAAAGTAATATTTAAGTATACTTTATTTTTTGATCAAAAGTGTTCGAGTTCCGTCCAGGAAAGGATCAAAACGCATACAATTAAAGGGTATATTTGTTGGAGCCAAAGTCGTACGGGGACCCGACTGGGAGTGGGAACAACAAGACGGTGGAGAAGGTAAATATATAATAAAAATATACACTATGTGGTACGATAATCGACGTACATTGTACGGAATAACTTTGTATACAATATACCAAGACAATAGTACAATAGAGAATAAAAACATTAAAAGCTAACAAAAGCTAACAAAAGCGGAAATCATACCCTTTCAAACCTTAGAAATATGGCAAGTCTATGAAAAATACTCCATTTATACAAGAAATTAATTGTTTTGTTTAAGTTTTCTAATGTGTTTTAAAATCTGTTTCTGTTTTCTTTGACATTAATCGGTTTTGCTTTGACCTTGTTTTTCTTTATACAAAAAATAATCAGCTCTGCTACTGAGTAACCTTGTTAAATCTGCCCTGTCACGAACGAATGAATAAACACAGGATGACAACCATTTATTTGTATTTTCAAAGGTCGTTAGTTTAATAATGTTGTTATCTTAGAGCTAGTTTCTGGGATAAAGATAATCTACATTCTTCGCTTAAACCTAAATTAAACTAAAAATTGAGTTTCTCACTTATTGTATATATGCTATATAATCTAGGTTTAACTGAGCATCATTGGTGAGTTAAACCTAAGTATAAAATGTCAAAGCACAATCAGATGAAAAATAAAATAAACAATTCAGCACAGCAGCTCTTTGTTTTTATTTGCTTTATTAACATCAATATAATTTTTAATATACATTTTATATACTTTAATGTCACTTTTTCTTTTAGAAAGATAAATTTACAAAAAAAGTTATGTACACGGTTGCTTTTTTTTATAAAATTTATAGTATTGTATATTGTATATATGTTTCAGGATTAATATAACAGCGTGTTAAGCTGAGTTTAACTGACAAGTAAGAAACTAGCTCTTAGTATCTTAATCCAAAATCTATTGAAAAATAATCTTAGAAATTAGTTTTTTATAAAATTTTATACAGTTTTTTAGTAGTTCATAGTGAATTTCACTTTCGCGAATTCTACAGAAATATTATATTGCAATTCATTCTAAATGACTTCTTAAATTTAAATATGTATATAATGATTACCATACAAATATCATTCAAACCTGTTTTTAAATCTTGTAATTTTATTACTTGATTTCAATTTAATCAGATTGAGAAATATATGTGTGTATATAAAATTACTTTTCACTTTCTGTCAGAAATTATTTTAATATCTCATTCGAATGGAGAGCTATATATTTAAATACTCACATACACACATGATCTTCAATGACACGCTAATATTAAAATCGAAGCACTTCGTGATCACATCGACAAATTTTGGACTCATAATTTTTCATTAAAGAAAAATAAAATAAATTAAATTTTAAAGAAAATTATTTAAATCACTTCGACAAATTAAATTTTAAAGAAAATTATTTAAATTTACAATACAGGTAAAACTGGACGTGTTATGGAAATACGAGGTTGGGATAATGAATCTTGCAGAAGTGTAGCAAATGTTTCTTGGACTACAGGCTCTACTAATGTTTATCGATTAGGACATAAAGGAAACGTTGACCTGAAATACGTTATACCGACATCAGGTGGATATTATTATAAAGATCACATGCCAGTTTTAGGTAAGATTAGTATAGTTGTAAAGCTCTGAACTACATCGCTCTACATCTACTAACAGCATCATTAAAAAAGAATTTTAAATCTGAGCTGCAAAACTACAAATTTAGATGCATTATAATAAATAATTATTTACAAACTATTATATTACACCGTACGACACTCAATATTAGACACGAGCCAGATGATATAAGTCTGAAACTAGAGATTAAATGGAGCCAAACTGCGTTCACAGTTTTTCATTTCATTTCGTGATCCTGTTTTCTTTTAAAAGGACTTCAAAATTTCAAAGGAGCACATTTTTCAAAAAAATGTTTTAAAATACTTATGCTTATCCTACTATGCCAAATTTGGTGTCAAATGATCAAGAAGAGTTGTGAAATATTTCGTATTATTTTTATTTTATACTGTCAGGATCAAAAGATGTAAACATTTCCTTTCAAATTTTTATCGATTAATATCCTTTTAGATTTCCAATAATTTAAAAAAAAAAAATATTGCGTTGAAAATATTGAATACCACATGCCAAAATTGTATACTTCTAACTTCACTAATTAAGTGTCCAATAATATTTTAAATTTGCATTATTCGATTTTTTATATTTCATTTTAAAATTTCATTCGAAAAAAATATAACAAAAATCTTTGTGAAAAGCTACAAAGAAAACTTTTTAATAAACAAGTAAAATGATATAGACGGGCAAGCCCTATCATATGATACCCTACACCGAGTATATGATTATAACGAGTTTTCTTTTGATAAGAAACTTATTTCTGTTGAATCTTATTTGAATACCAACATTTTCGGTAGTGGGCCTTATATTTTATATATTGACCGATCGTCACAAAATTTGGTGAAATGATTTGCGTATATATATATTTGTGTTGAATTTGGTTTGGATACTGACATATTTTAGAGATTATATGGGAGCTATGTTCCATAGCTATATATACAGTGGTGGCCAGGAATTTAAGACAAAAATTGTTTGCTAAATTCCACGTGATTGTCAATTATTTTTTCAAATATTTCCACAAATATGTATGCATGAGGTCTGTTTTAACACACAAGTGTGTTTTATTCGACTGCGTCAATTCAGACATATTCACCACGAACACATACAATTTTTCTACAACTTGACCAAAAAAAACTTTTTTTAAATAAACATATTTTCTCACATTTAATCATTATATTTTAATTATTATAAAATATTCGGACCAAATTTCGTATTTTTAGTTCCATTAGTTTCGGTCATATCATGTTATTAACAGCGGATGTTCGCTGAGGTGGGTCAACGTATTTCCACATATCTTTTTCCATATATGTTTTACCGATTTTTCCAACAAATTTTCAGAAACTAGAAACATTAATAATAAATTTCATACCCTTAGAGGTCCTTTTATTTTGGCTCTATCGCACTTAAAATTCAGTTGATGAAAAAAATTCAAGTATTTGTCTTAAATTGGTGGCCACCACTGTATATATTAGAGTGCTCCAAAAAAATTAAATTGCGAATTTTGACCGTCCCCCCCTCTAAAATTGTTCTATGTATTGTAGAAACACATTGTGTAAAATATTAGGATGATAGGATAACGTTAACTGGTGGCGCAACGACGCTGAAGTTGTGTGGTGCATTTACAAGGGGAAAATATGCAATTTTTTCAGTTTTTGTAAAAATTTTGCCATTAAGTAATGACTTTTACAATTTAATTTAAAAGAATCGAAATGTGTACGTAATTGTCGTTATAATAAGATATAAAAGACAAAAATTGGTGAAAAAATGTTAAAGTTATTAAAAAATCGCCAGGCCATTAACGTGTCTCAGGCCACTAGAACAAGAAATTTATGAACAAAATTAACATATTTTGAGAAATATTAAAATAAAAGCTTATTTTTACTTAAAATATATCCATATTTACTTGTATATGAGTTTTTGTCCTCGTAGGATACCGTTAACCTATTCGCAGGTATGACCAAAAAAATTAAATTTTTTTAACGGCAGTTTCAAAACTCCAATTTCAAATTTTTAAAAATTTTGTTAAACAAATTTCAGAATTTTTTGATCATCACATGGGGATTTATTGACAACATTTTATCCCCATGTGATGATCAAAAAATTCTGAAATTTGTTTAACAAAATTTTTAAAAATTTTAAATTGGAGTTTTGAAACTGCCGTTAAATTTGCGATTTTCGAGAAAAACTAATTTTTTGGCCATATTTTGGGGAATGACCAGAATTTCATTACTGTAATGATTTTTGAGTAAAAGCTATTCAGAATAATATAGTCCAGGTAATTTTAAATATAGTCTGAAAGTTTTACTAAAATCGGAAAACTTTAACCCTTAAATCGTGAAGGTCAAAGGTCAATTTTTTCAATATTTGGAATATCTCATGGAAAGATAGCGAAATATTATATATTTTTGTGCCGATTTTGATGAAACTTAAGAAAAATATAAAATGAAGTCTAGTATTCACAATAACAGTACAAAAATGGAAATTAACCCTTAAAATCACGAAAAACACATTAATTTTGACCCCAAGTACTCTTAAGGGTTAATTTCCATTTTTGCACTGTTATTGTGAATACTAGGCTTCATTTTATATTTTTCTTAAGTTTCATCGAAATTGGCACAAAAATATATAATATTTCGCTATCTTTCCATGAGATATTCCAAATATTGAAAAAATTGACCTTTGACCTTCACGATTTAAGGGTTAAAGTTTTCCGATTTTAGTAAAACTTTCAGACTATATTTAAAATTACCTGGACTATATTATTCTGAATAGCTTTTACTCAAAAATCATTACAGTAATGAAATTCTGGTCATTCCCCAAAATATGGCCAAAAAATTAGTTTTTCTCGAAAATCGCAAAATTTATATCGCAGGTACGGAAAAACTATAGGAGGTATTGACATACTTTTTTCACATTTTTATTCCCTATTATGTTGTCAATAAATCCCCATGTGATGATCAAAAAATTCTGAAATTTGTTTAACAAAATTTTTAAAAATTTGAAATTGGAGTTTTGAAACTGCCGTTAAAAAAATTAAATTTTTTTGGTCATACCTGCGAATAGGTTAACGGTATCCTACGAGGACAAAAACTCATATACAAGTAAATATGGATATATTTTAAGTAAAAATAAGCTTTTATTTTAATATTTCTCAAAATATGTTAATTTTGTTCATAAATTTCTTGTTCTAGTGGCCTGAGACACGTTAATGGCCTGGCGATTTTTTAATAACTTTAACATTTTTTCACCAATTTTTGTCTTTTATATCTTATTATAACGACAATTACGTTCACATTTCGATTCTTTTAAATTAAATTGTAAAAGTCATTATTTAATGGCAAAATTTTTACAAAAACTGAAAAAATTGCATATTTTCCCCTTGTAAATGCACCTCAAAACTTCAGCGTCGTTGCGCCACCAGTCAACGTTATCCTATCATCCTAATATTTTACACAATGTGTTTCTACAATACATAGAACAATTCTAGAGGGGGGGACGGCCTGTACCTAGAAAGTTTTTTTCGTCCATATAATCTTGGAGCACTCTAATATATATATATTAGAGTGACAATCAGTTGTATGGAAAAAATTTTTTGTTAAAATTTTGAAGAGTGCCGGGTGGAATATTGTGACACTAGGCCTAAAAGTTAAGTGCTGAAAATTTGAGCCAAATCGGTCAACGATTTCTGGACGCGCATCGAGGTCAAAGTTCAGATATATGCAAAATTATACTATTTATATGGAATAAATAGGTGAAACTCGTTAAATTTCTGCATTGTTTTCTAGAAATGTATAGATTTATTTATATTAATGAATATTATATTAGAAAATTTTTTTTGGAAGTTAACCCTGCATCTCCTTTGTGTCAAAATGACCCAAAAACTGTATTATCGCCAAAATTCGGAAAAAATGCAAATTTTTCAGATATTTAAAAAATTTTGCTACTAAATAAATACTTTTGCAATTAAATGCAAAATAATCGAAATGGGTACGTAATTATCGTTGTAATGAGATATAAATGACAAAATTTGGTTCAAAAATGTTAAAGTTATTACAAATTCGCCAGACCATTAACGTGTTTCAGGCCACTTGAACAAAAATTTTAGGAAAAAAATTAACATATTTCGAGAAAAATTAAAATAAAAGCTAATTTTTATTTAAAATATATCCGTATTTACTTGTGTATGAGTTTATGTCTTCGTAGGATACCGTTAACCTATTCGCAGGTATGGCTAAAAAAAATTATTTTTTTTAACGGCTGTTTCAAATCTCCATTTTCAAATTTTTAAAAATTTTGTTAAACAAATTTCAGAATTTTTTGATCATCACATTGGGATTTATGGAGATCAAAATATGGAATAAAAATATGAAAAAATTATGTCAATACCTCTTACAGTTTGTGACGACAAAAGTCGTAAACTTGTTTTTGCCACCATTAAATATTATTTTTATTATTTTATATATATTTTATTTTATGTTTAGTTTTAATCTGATTATTTTATTTGTTTTATGTATTTAAATTTAACGGTTTCATTTATATGAGTACGCCATCTGTTGGTAAATAATAGAGTCAATTTAATATCACTACTCCAAAATACAACCATGCAGAATGTAATAAAAGTACCATAGTACGATCGTTACCAACGATGGTTGTAGTCACTTAGTTGTCCGACACGGGTATAAAAGAAGGCACACTGTGAAATTGAAGTCAGTCTGCCAGCAGGAGGCCAAGCGGTAAGAACCACTCGACGTTAGCGACGAGTAGTACTAACTAATTGGTTAGCTTTAAAAGGCAACTAGTGGGAAACCAGTGGTACATCCAGAGGTTATACCTCTACCTTGTAACACTCTTGTTCGACACTTACGACGTTAGCGACGTGGTGTAAACAAGTCCCAATAGAGGCATTTTAAGACTAATTGGCTATTCTAATAGGCACTAGTGGGAAACCAGTGGTACATCCAGAGGTTATACCTCTACCTTGTAACACTCTTGTCCGACACTTACGACGTTAGCGACGTGGTGTAGGCAAGTCCCAATAGTAGCTTATTGATCTAGCTCACCAGGGTACAACTAATTGGCTATTCTAAGAGGCACTAGTGGGAAACCAGTGGTACATCCAGAGGTTATACCTCTACCTTGTGACACTCTTGTCCGACACCTACGACGTTAGCGACGTGGTGTAGGCAAGTCCCAATAGTCGCTTGTTACTTTAGCCCAACAGCGTCGTTGTCAGCAGATTTTATCTCAGCACGACTGACTAGTTGCTACCTTGCTTCCCGTGGCTCCACCCAGACAGTTGGCGTTACTCTCTAGATTGAGTTTTTGTGTTATTTGTAAAATTAAAATAAAGTGATACGTATTATAACGTTTAAGAGAACTGCGTCTTTTATTCTCTTTACTGAGACGACATAGGAGAACTTCTCTTCAATCAAGACAACAATACGACCCTGGACTCCGCTGAGACTACCCCGGCAACCAGCGGAAAAACGTGTCGTTATAAGTTTTTCCGTACCTGCGATTTAAATTTTGCGATTTTCAAGAAAAACAAATTTTTTGTCCATATTTGGGCGAATGAGCCCAATTTCCTTAATGTTATAAATTTTAAGTAAAACCTATTCATAATATTATAGCCCTTGTAATTTTAAATATGGTCTGAAAGTTTTACTAAAATCGGAAAACGATAACCTTAAATCGTGAAGGTCAAAGGTCAAATTTTTCAATATTTGGAATTTCTAAAGAAAATATAGCGAAATGTTATATATTTTTGGGCCGATTTTATCAAATCGTTGACCGATTTGGCTCAAATTTTCAGCACTTAACATATAGGCCTAGTGTCACAATATTCCACCCGGCACTCTTTGAAATCTAAAAAAAAATCGGCTGTCACACTAATATATATATATATTGTTGACCGATCGTCACAAAATTTGGTCGTGAGAGTTCGGCTTATATAAAACTTAGTTGTGCTGAATTTGGTTTGGTTATTTATGAGAGCTTAACTATTTTCAGATAGGGGAATCGTATGGGGGCTATGAGAACGAATGGACTGATTCCAACCAAATTCAATAGGCTCAGTCCTTGGGGCAATATACAGGTCTATGCCAAATTTTGTCGAACTATCTCTAAAATTGATTACAAGATTTACATGTACGGACGGACATCGCTTAATCGACTCAGAGAGTTATCCTGAGCAATTTGGTACGCTTAATGGTGGGTGTTAGGACAATATTTTTGCATGTTACAAACATCAGCCCTAACATATTATAATTCCACCACTATGGTGGTGTAGGTTATAAATATGCTCTTTTCTTAATAAAACTTTTTTGTATACAAATAAAAAATTTTTTAATATTTTAATTTGAACTTTATATATATAAAGGATGTTACATAAAATATTTGGGTCTTTAACGCATTATTTTTTTAAAAGGAATTTATTGACAATCTTAAAGGATATTAAAATATTAAAATTTTAAAGGATATTTTTGACATACATATTTCAATCATGACAGGATTAAAAAGGATAGAGGATCACGAAATAAAAACTGAAAACGCAGTTTTTCTCCATTTAAGTAATAGTTTCAGACGTATATCATCCAGTTCGTGTCTAACGATTTTTTCTCTTTTTGTTGGACGGCGTTATAGGCCATATAGAAGAACAACAACCAGTGGTACCAACAGTGAAACCAATGTTTTCTGTAGGTGATCGTATTAAAGTTTGTCTGGAGGTGGATGCACTTATGAAACTTCAACAGGGTCATGGTGGGTGGAATCCTCGTATGGTAGAACATTTATCTAAATTAGGCACTGTTCATAGAATCACAGAAAAGGGTGATATTAGGTAAGTACAGTTGTTAACATACATATATCCGAAATATACAAAATAAATAAAAACAAAAATATTAAAATTTTAGTGAGACGTAGATCTCTTTATTTAAAAGAAATTATTACCTCGTAGAAGGTGCGAACACGAAGTTTGTTGTTATAAAATATATAAACACGGTAGTGTCTGTTATAAATACAGTATTGTTCGAAACCTAAGCAACTTTTCCTTATAAAATAATAAAAGTCTTATATATTATTTTTAAATAGATTTATTAAATATAAAATATTATATTTTTATTACATTAAGGGTATTCATTATTATGTACTTACATTATAATAGTAACAACAACAGTTTAATTTCATTTTCTGGAACTAGTTAAAATAAACAAAAACAAAATTAACTCTATATATTAATGTTTGAAACTTAAGCAACTATTTTATTGTTGTGATTTTTTACAACAAAAAAACTAAATTCTTAAAACATTTAAGTCCTATTTAGAAAATATAAATTTTGATTGTTTCTGCACATTTGGTACCAATTATTTAGAAGTGCAGCTATTGCCCGTACACGTTACGGAACAGCTTTTGAGCTAAAAATTATTGAACTTTTTAATAATGGAAAATCTCAAATTCCTATAGCTAACAAAATGAGTATTAATATATCATTATTAATTAATCCATTCCCAGCCATTGTACCTTCTTGAGTACAGAAAAAATGCAATATTCAAATACTTATACATTTTTTAGCAAGATAAATTTGACAACTTTTTTGTAAAATTTAAAAAATAATACCCTTAAGGGATATATTTTGTCCTGTTTTTATAATGCTATATCATTTTTTGGAATATTAGCAAGGTTAGTAACAATTAAGCTGCGGAGAGCAAACACAGTTTTACGAAAGCAAGAGTTTTATATAATTTTGTGAAGTAGAGTGATTATGTGTACATTTTATAAAAATGTATAAGAAAAATAATTTTTTGGGACAAAGTTGTGTGATTAGGAAAATCGGTGTACCCAATTGGGTACAATGGCTTGATATGTATTATTTTTTTTTAAGATTTTTCTTACGCTTAAATAGAATTTCAGACCATCAAAACGTGAAGTTTTTAATGCGAATGTTTTAAAAACTAGATTTTTTGGAAAAATATGATAGCTATTATTTTATCAGATCCGGATTGTAATATGGATGAAGATGAAGGTGTTGCTGACGATATTGTTAGAGATCGCATGTACCAGGTGAAATATAAGTAGTTTGTGACAGTGATAGCGACGATGATGTTCCACTTGAGATGTTCTGACAGAAAATAATGCCCTCAAGATCAAGCAAAACAAATTCTATTTGAATAATAACACCATGCGATGTTCAAATGTCTGAAACTATTTTTTTGGACAATGAGTTCAATATTATTTCATACTTGAATGGGAAAAGGTTATTAGTTTAACCATTTAGCAGACTTTCATTTATGCATCGCAAGCTAATAAGCACAATTTTTCCTTCAACGCAGAATATTTGAATACATTCTTGAGTATTTGAATGTCATAACAGAATACGATGGTTGTCTGAACAATGCGATATTGCGTTGTGTTGAAAAAGTAATGTTCTAAAAATATTCACACATTATAAAAATAAACACTTTACGCCATTGTACCCATTCAGGTACAGCCCCAAAAACACGTTTCCTAAAATTTTTTTTTAATTTTTTTTAATTTTCTATGTTTTTTGACCGTATTTTAGTTTAAATAAATGAATTTAAAATTTTTTCATTTTAAATGGTCTTGGTTTTTAATGGGTTAAAAAGTATAAAGCTACCAGCAAGCCGACCAGACGGACGGACGGACATCGCTTAATCGACTCAGAAAGTGATTCTAAAGGTACGGTCACACACAGCTAATATTTGACGTTTATCGTCAAATATTTCATTGCCTGAATCTGACCACAAATAAAATTTAGAGCAAACAACAAAACAGATGATTTTAGTCAAACAAAATTATTTGTCGGCAAACAAAATATTTTCTTAATGTGAACAAAGTGTGACCACTAGCTACATAAATACCTAAAAAATATATAATTTGATCTTGCAAATATTTTTAAGGTTAAAGCACTTATTTCGAATTGTAAAGTAATCATTTTATTAGAGATTTATTGAATTTTGTTATCATATATTGAATTTAATTTTTCACTTTTTGTTTGACCAAACTGCTGCGAAAAAGAATCAGTAAATATATTTGCCGTGTGGTCACACTATATCAAACACTATCATAAAATATTTGTTTGATCAAATAGAAAAAAACAGAAAATTATTTGCTCAGCATGGCGGAAAAATAAGAGGAGATTATTTAAATATTTTTCGTACTAAATTAAAGACACAAATTCACTATTTTTTTTTTAAACATAAATACATATTCAATATTTCTTGAATATTTGTTATTTAAATTATTTTCACTAAATAATTGCATCAATAAATGGAGTCTTCTTCTTCACATAAAAGTCATTCAGCCTAGGATGACATACTGGGAGAAAAACTAACTGAAGACATGAAGTCTATGTTGCGATTTTTGCAATTTTATGCGATTTATATTTTTATACGTTTAACATAGTCTGATGTTTGATTATTTTTTATTTATACATGGAGTTTGTCTATTTTCAAAATTTTAAATTGCTCATATGTACATATGGAATATTAACTGAAATTTTATACAGATTGAATTTAAAATCAAAGAAAATTTTACATAAATAGTATGAATTGATTGTAATTAAAAAATAATTCTTAAACAGTATGATCTGTTTAATTTTTTTTTTACTGCAGAAGAAGAATATGTCTAATAGCATTTTTCACTTTTCTGATTTTAGTATCATACAAAAATTATTATTATAAATTTTTAGATAATGCGATTGAATTGGAATTAATTAAAAATTTATGTAAAAAAGGTAAACATTTCCATAAAATTTAACAATATTTGTGAACATGTTCTTATACTGAATGAAAAAAGTTTGGAAAAAGTCGTGTTCGATTAATAATATGTATTAAAAAACCAATAAGCATTTTTACTGGAATTCAAATTGATAGCAAGTGTAATTCAAGCCTTGAGTTATAGTCAAGCAATTGAATTACAGTTGTATTACACTTTATTTCAATAGCATTCTCCAGTAAAAAGGAAACATAAATTCAAGCCATATGTTTTTTGTTTGAAAAATATTTAATATTTCAAATATTTTTCAAGTATAAAACATGATTACATTTCCATTCAATTTCAATTATGAATTGTGATAGTAATATAATTTAATAAATAAACATTTAATAATTATATTATTAAATTGTTCAAGCTTGTGTTCTTTTCGCGATTTGTTTTCATTATTTAGCGATTTTTAATTTAAGATATAGCAACACTACTTTTGCGATAACACATGATGCAACAGCTGTTATTTGACGCTGTTTGATCTTGCAAATGAATTGCAAGATCAAATAAAAAAATACCCAAAATGCAGGAAAATATTTGCTGTTTAGTGGTCACACATTGGTCACATTACAAGAATGTTTTCATATTGGCAAATAAATTTGTTTGACCAAATTCAGCTGTTTTCTTGTTTGCAGTGCAAAAATATTTTGTGTTCAAACTAGAAACATAAAATATTTGACGCCTAAATAAAAGTACTGAAATTTCATAATTCTTTCAAATGTAAAGCAAAATCTGCTAATATTTTACTTTCTAGAAATGTCTTTTTTATTGATGAAAGAAATTAAAGTTGTTTTGCAGCTTTATTTAATAATTATTTAGAACAAATATTACCATAAATGTGACCACAAGTCAAATATATTTTCCCCTTTGTGTGTTTGATAGTATTTCGGTGTAGTTTGATTAAACAAATATGGCAAATAAATGTGTACAGTGTGAACACAAAATCAACCCATGAATTATTTGATGTAGTTTTGATCAAACACATGAAACATCTTGTGTCAAATAATTTGCGTAGTCTGACCCTACCTTAAGTCGATCGGTATACTTTAATGTGGGTGTTAGACTAATATTTTTGGGCGTTACAAATATCTGCACAAACGCATAATACCCTCCCCATTATGGTGGTGTAGGGTATAAATAGGTTGTCTAAATGATTGCAACGTATTCGTTCATTTTCATTACTTTTATGAAATTTTATGTTGGATTTTGCAAAAGCTTACGTAAATTGGACTGTGGCAATATGGAAAACAGTATTATTTAGCGACGAATTTAGTGTTAAATTCAGATGGAGTAAGCCACGACCGTAGACCGAATGGAAATCGATTACATCCACGTTATTGTAAAGGCACAATAAAGCATGGGGGCGAAAATGTAATGGTGTGGACTTGCTTTTCGGCGAGTCGAGTTAGCCCTATTGTCGAAATATAAACAAAAATGGATCGTTTTGTTTACAGGGACATTTTAGCCAACCACATTCTTCAATAAATCGAATGGTAAATGCCACATCGATGGGGTTTTCAGCATGATAATGTCCCCAAACACTTGTCAATGTTGATCAAAGATTGCACAGATTATTACAGATAAGAGACCATTGACAGCTGTCAAACAAGTAATTTCGAACCGTATGGTTTTGTTTACATTTTTTTTTAACATTTTTTCCAATTCCGCCATTAAGGCAGATCTTAGAGCGAGAGAAAAAATAAAATGTAGTAAAAAATCGATGAGCGTGTAAGACGAGATATAGAAAGATAAATTTATATGTTTGTCCCTCTTTTATATCTACCGTAGTTTATTATACATTTTCTTTTGTTAATTTTTCGTAAATTTTTTTTGTTTGCCTCCGCCATGTTGCTAAAAACAGCTGATTCGGGTCTATGTTAGTCTATGAAAGATTGGTTATCAGCTAATGGGATTAAAGTTTTGGATTGGCCAGATCAATCTTCATACTTGAATCCCATAGGAGAACCTTTTCGGCATTTTAAAGCGCAGGGTCGGGCAGGGTGGACCTGATGAATTGCTTAAAATCAGAGTGGGAATCAATACCAACCACAGTACTAACAAATCTTATCTAACAAATGGTATCATACGAAGTCCTGAAAGTTGATAAGTTTTAAAATTTATATATAAAATTAAAAATGTTATGATGCGATATAATATAATTTCTTTCAATCTATTTGCTAATTTTTCAAAAATATTTCTAACTTTGACAATTAAAAATTCATGGAATACTTTATTGAAAAATATGACAAAAAGGGTTTTTATTGAATTTTTGCATAGATACAAATTTTTCGAATTGGAATTAAATTTTTTTTATGAATAGTTTTTAATGAAACTTCACAGTTATGTAGATTTTTCTATATAAAATAGAAAAATTAAAACGAATTTTTAAATTTATTATCTGCAATCCCGCAATTCCCAAAAAAGTGTTGAAAAAATCCAAAAATGGGAATTTTTAGTTTTTTGGCTATAATATCTGTGGCATCACTGTATTGACACCAACTACCTCTTGATACCAAGTACTCGGTTGCCGTTAATAAAGTTGATGTTTTCAACAACACAAAACAAACCTCTCTCATTCTCATGCTGTTCATTATAACAACCTGTCGTAAAATCTATTTAAAAACTTTTCCAAAAGCTAATTCAATAAGCTAAGTTCATATTTTAAATTCAATAAAATTAATATTAATTAAAAACTTAATCGACCACACAATCTTTTTATTGGATAAATAAATCCATTTACCAAACTGGTGACCCCGTATACGGATTGTGGTTGCGAATTTTTGCTGAAATCGGCCATTTTGTTTTATGGCGTCGTTTGGTTGGAGCACCTGTTCGCCATTTTACTTTATTTAAACAAGTAAGTACGAAACATTTTTGCTGAAACAAAATGTCACAGGATGACGGAGCACATATTGCCGCCAACGATAGTGGCCTTTCACAGGCGTCTGCTGCTAATATTTCCGTCGTTGAGGTTGCCGGTTCCCCAAATGTCAAGCACTAACATCGAGGCTTGGTTTACGACTATGGACTTTTGGTTCACGGCTTCTGGCATAAATGCAGATAAGCAAAAGACCGCAACAATATTAGCAGCGATCGATCCTAATGTTATTTCACAGTTGGCTGACGTCATAGCCACACTTCCACAAACGGATCGATACGACTACGTAAAGTCAAAAATTATCGAGCACTTGGGGATGCAGCCTTGAAAGGTCTTTCGGCAAGACGGTTGCCTGAGTTTGCGCAGCCAGTGGTTGCAGCCTCATCTGGTCCCCCCTCAGAATTCACGAAAATTGCAGACTCAATTGTCGACGCCATGACACCCAGTCAAATTCAACGCGTTCAGGCACAAGCACAAAATGAAATCAGCGAACTACGTGCAGCTCAACGCGTTCACGCTCCCGTGGACCTAGTACTCAACGTAGCCGTCCTAAAAATCGTCCATCTTATGACATCGAATCAACTGGTTGTGAATGTTGGTACCATAAAAAATATGGCCGCAGTGCTGAAAAGTACCGCAGTCCATGTAGACATAGGCGCCGGCAGAATCCGCTGCTTGCAAACGCACCGACCACCACCAATTGACTTGACGGGCCGGTGGAGGACGCAGGCGAAAGCTCCCCACCAAGCGCCAAATTTTTCGCCTACAGGTTAGGGATAAGCATACTAAACAAAATTTTCTAGTAGATAGTGACGTCAATGGTTCTCCTATCAAGGTTATTTTTGAGAAGCGCATAAAATTGGACCTAGGTTTACACCGTGACTTCCACTGGTCTTTCATAATCGCAGACGTGACATCGCCAATCATCGGCTCCGACTTCATCAAGTACTACGATTTGCTTATCGACCTGCGTCGTAATCGCCTGATTGACAACATCACCGGACTAGTCTCGCAACTTACATCGTCATCTCATTTCGAAGCAGCCGTCATCAACACTTACGACACAAATAATTCTTTCGCCGACATTTTAGAACAATTCACCGATATCACCAAGCTTTCGCTATACGTTTCGTCAACGAAATCTTCTATTTCACATAGAATTGAAACGACAGGTCAACCGGTTTTTTGCCGCCCACGACGTCTGTCACCGGAAAAGCTCTTGGCCGCTAAAAACGAGTTTGATTTTTTGATGAAAACCGGTATTTGTCAACCATCCAGCAGCAATTGGTCGAGCCCGTTGCATTTGGTCAAAAAAAGTGACGGTACCTGGAGGCCATGCGGCGACTATCGTGCCTTGAATGCCCAGACGTTGCCGGATCGTTACCCGTTGCCGTATCTGACGGACTTTACTACCAATTTAAGAGGTAAGAAATATTTTTCGAAGATTGACCTTCAAAAAGCGTTCCACCAGGTTTCACCCAGATGACATCCCGAAAACGGCCATTAGTACCCCATTCGGACTATATGAGTTCAAATTTATGACGTTCGGGCTATGCAACGCCGCCCAAACGTTTCAAAGGCTCATAAATGAAGTGTTACGAGGTCTGGAGTTCGTTTTTCCCTATATTGACGACATTTGTGTCGCATCGACATCTATCGAACAACATCGCCAATATCTTATCGCAGTATTTCGTAGACTTCGTGAAAATCACCTTACAATCAACGTAAACAAATGTGAATTTGGGAAGACCGAAACGGTATTCGCCCCTTGCCCGAAAAAGTGACAGCTATACGCGATTATCCCAAGCCAAAAGTGACTCAAGAGCTCAAAAGGTTTATCGCCATGGTAAACTTTTACAGGAAATTCTTGCCACATGCCATTTCATACCAAATGCAACTACAACAACTAATCATCGGCAACAGATAAAACGACCGCACTCCGCGGAAATGGAATTCATCCGCAGAATTCGCTTTCGACCGTTGTAAGAACGAGCTGGCTAACGCAGCCCTCTTAGCGCATCCTGCATCAGAAGCCGAGCTGGCGGTTTACTTTGACGCCTCTGATACAGCTGCGGGGGCAGCCCTGCATCAAAATATCGATGGAAATCTTCAACCTTTAGCATTTTATTCAGAAAAATTTACAAGTACACAACAAAAATACTCAACTTATGATCGAGAGTTGACAGCGATGTATCAAGACGTGTGTCATTTCCGTTACATGGTAGAAGGGCGGCGGTGTTATATTGTCACCGATCACCGACCGCTGATTTTTGCTTTTCACCAAAAACTGGAGAAAGCTTCACCTCGTAGAATCCGTCAACTCGACTTCATCAGCCAATTTACCACAGATATTCGCCATACGCCTGGTCTAGCAAACGTCATAGCTGACGCACTGTCCCGCATCGATTCAATCAGCCAAATTGTAGACTACTCGCATGTTGCAGCAGCTCAACGAGCTGACGAAGAGCTTCAACAAATGATTAAAAACACAGGTATGCAAACAAATTCTCTAAACCTGAAAATTTTTCCAATCCCAGGTTGTAAGGACCAACTAATCTGTGACGCAGCAACGTCCTGTGTTCGCCCTTATATCCCGAAGGAATTTCGTCGACAAATTTTGGCGAATATCCACAATTTGTCACATCCGGGGGTCCGGGCTACCACCAAACTGGTCACTAATAGATTTTGTTGGCCTGGGGTTCGGAAAGAGACTGCTGTGTTTGTGCGAAACTGCCTACAATGCCAACGCTCGAAAGTTCAACAACATAATCGTACTACTCCTGCCAAATACGAGCCGACAAGAGAACGTTTTGCTCATATCAATATTGATATCGTTGGTCCGTTTCCATTGTGTAAAGGACAGCGATATTGCCTCACAATTATAGACCGTTTCACACGCTGGCCGGAGGCAGTCCCAATTCCAGACATGTTAGCTGACACAGTCGTGAAAGCTCTTATATCTCAGTGGATTGCGTTCCAGCTCGTTTGGCGTTCCAGCTCGAATAACTTCCGATCGCGGCCGCCAATTCGAATCTTCAGTGTTTGCCGAACTGGTAAAAACAATTGGCGCAACACATCTTCGTACGACGCCGTACCACCCACAGTCCAACGGCATCATTGAAAGGTGGCACCGCACGTTCAAGGCATTAATTTTATGTCACAATCCAGCCCGTTGGGTGCAACATTTGCCGACAATATTGCTTGGACTTCGAGTTGCTATAAAGCCAGTCGTTAAAGCATCGCCAGCTGAGTTAGTATACGGCTCAACGTTAAGAATTCCGGGTGATTTTTTCAGCAAATTAAAGTCTCCGAAAATCGGTGATGAAAATCACCGATTTTATGCAGAAACTTAAGCCGTTAATGCAGAAACTTAAGCCGTTTCAAAAAATCTTCAAAGCACAACGCACGTTTTCGTCCGCAACGACTCGATCCGGCCTTCACTTACTCATCCGTACGATGGCCCGTATCCGGTTTTAAAACGTTTTGATAAATTTTTTACAATTTTGATTCGAGGCCGACAAAGTAACATAAGTATCGATCGGTTAAAACCAGTTTTTATCGAAGCCAATGATGCCTCATCATTTCAAGAAGTACCTATCGCTTCCCCTGATAATAATACGCAACAACAAATTTTACCTGATAGTATAATACAACAAGTTCCTAGCAACAATGATCTCAACTCCAGCCCAGCTGTAAGCTTTTCACCTAAATTAACACAACCCACATCGACTTCAAGTGGCAGACGGGTTGCTTTTTTGCTCCAGCGGGGGGAATATTGTGGCATCACTGTATTGACACCAACTTCCTCTTGATACCAAGTACTCGGTTGCCGTTAATAAAGTTGATGTTCTCAACAACACAAAACAAACCTCTCTCATTCTCATCCTGTTCATTATAACAACCTGTCGTAAAATCTATTTAAAAACTTTTTCAAAAGCTAAGTTCATATTTTAAATTAAATAGAATTAATATTAATTAAAAACTTAATCGACCACACAATCTTTTTATTGTATAAATAAACCCATCTACCAAATATCCATACCAGGGTCGGGGTTATCGGAACCCTTTACAAAATAATTAGAAACATATTAGGCCACCTAAAATTGGTTACTATATTTTGATATCGAATATGCGATTTTAGAATTTTTGCACTAAAATTTAATTTTACATAAAAAATAGGTGTTTTTTGAATGGACTGGTCCCCTCGGTAACAACAATTTTTTAATTTTTTTTAAATTCCTTATACATCCTCTTAGAAATTTTTTGCGATAATTTAAAAAGAAAAAAAGTACTTTTTTCCCAGAAAATTAGCGAAAAATCGTCTTTTTAAAATTTTTTAAATTCGAATGCATATATCTTTGGACTTTTTTTATTTCTATTTGACACATAAATGTGTTGTTACACCAACAAACGTAAATTGGAGAAAATCGGAAATTATTTGGACACGCTGTTATAAAAAAACTGGAGTGTGGTGGGTAAAAATTTTGAAAATTTAAGTTTCAAATGCTAATATCTCCTAAGCTATAAGAGATATTTGACAGCTAGGACAAGGTTTTTTATAGTCGATGAGAAGATTATATGTGTGTAATTTTTTTAAATCGGAACACAAACGAAGAAATTGGATCGTTTTAAAAATATAACATGCCGGAGGTGTCCTACTTTGAGTACCCTTGGTCGCTCCCCTGGTGGGCCCATGAAGTCAAGGTTCAAAACTTAAACTCGACAACACTTTTTCTTTGCGTATATGAAATTTCATTCAAACCAATCTAACCATTTAGAAGTTACAGATTTATTTCCCTCTTTTTTTCGATACCACTGTGTGTCGCTTACGATAAAATTCGTTTTCTGTAAAATATAAACATTGACTTACGATAAAATCTTACCCCCTATAATTTTTAAGTTATTAACAATTTTTTCAAATTTCGTTAAATTACTGTGAGCATATGAACTCTCATAATGAGAGTAGACTCAGTTTAAGCGGCAGAAATGCCTACATATTTTTGAACGGGGAGGGTGAAAATAGAAGTGCTAACCAGGGCTGCCAGATGAATTTGGGAAAAAATCGTCAATATCCCGATAAAAAAGAAAAAAATCGTCATTTCGAATTTTAAAAATCGTCAAAAAAATCGGAAAATTAAAAAGTTCAAGATTTCTAACAGGAAGTTTTTTTAATTTTAAATAAAACATATAAAATAGAATTTAATGTCTAAATCTTTATTATGACCCAAAAGAAAAATCTCTGACATTACTTTTTAAAGATAAATTCATTAAAATATAGCATTAGGTGGTCTGAGATTAAAGCATAAATTCCAGCTTGGCGGCTTCAATTGAATGGGGTAATGTCATTATAATCTGAATAAATTTTGTCAAAATAGAAAAAGTTGCTTTAGAATTTTTCCGTTTTATTTCAGTAATTTATTTACAAAAAATGATTTAAGACCTGTTTCACGATGTCGAAAGAAAAATGATTCGAACAAATTTGTATGAATACTATTCGAAAGAATTTTAAAAACTGAGTGTTTTTCATACAAATATTTTCGACTCATTTTTCTTTCCACATCGTGGAACAGGCAGTTAAAATCTAAAAATTTTAATTGACAAAATTCAAAATCCAAATATTCACCAACAAAATGAGAAAATTCTTTAACTATTTCATATTATAGTACCATATTTTCATAATGCAGAAAATCGTCATTTTCGAGAAAGAAATCGTCAAATCGTCAAATTGCTATTTTTGAAACCAAAAATCGTCAAAATGACGATAAATCGTCAAATCTGGCAGCTATGGTGCTAACAAAAATATAAGAGATCCAGACTTTAACAAAAATTATTTAACCGCCAAACCGATTGAGAGAGCGCGCTCTTGTTCCCCCGTGATACAAGTACAAACATCACAAGTACAAACATCACATTTATCAAAAAACATTTCTTAAAATTGAAGTTTATAAATAAGGGATCACTAAAATAAAAAAGTAAAGCTCAATTTAATTATAATATAAGGTTTTATTCAGAAGTTTTTTTAATTTTAAATAAAACACAAAATAGAATTTAATGTCTATAATCTTTATTATGACCCGAATGAACAATATCTGACATTACTTTTTAAATATAATTTCATTAAAATATAGCATTTGGTCCATTATTTGGAAGGTAATAATGCCTGAGATTAAAGCATAAATTCAAGCTTGGCGATTTCAATTGATGTTATTATATTCTGAATAAATTTTGTCAAAATAGAAAAAGGTGCTTTAGAAGTTTTATTTCAGTAATTTATTTACAAAAATTGATTTAAAATCTAAAAATTTTAATTGACAAAGTTCAAAATCTAAATATTCACCAACAAAATGAGAAAATTCTTTAACTATTTCATAAAATAGTACCATATTTTCATAATGCAGAAAATCGTCATTTTCGAGAAAGAAATCGTCAAATCGTCAAATTGCTATTTTTGAAACCAAAAATCGTCAAAATGACGATAAATCGTCAAATCTGGCAGCTATGCACACACATCATCACCTAGTAATGCTTGTTTAGAACAAAGCATAAAAGAAAATAAAAAGTGTTCTGGTACAACAACAAATACTGCAGTAGATATAACAGAGTCAACAATGATAAATACACAAGCTTATGATAATCCACTAACAAGACCTAGTGAGAGTTTTAATGTATTTAACACTGAAAATACCGTGATGGAAGGTAATGGTACATCAAGGGGTGCTATACCTAAGGTTGGAAATAAGATAAGTAAAACTAAATCTCCAGTTCAAACAGGTATGCTTAGATATATAAGAATTAATAAGCGAAATTTAAGTCCCCAGAAAAGTCTGCCTTCTGAGAAAAAGCAAAAAATTACTGATAACCCCTTGAGAAGTAACCGTTTTGCTCTCTTGAGTGAGGAAGATTCTAATCATCAAAAAAATGGTGATAAATCCATCCGTAAACCGTTAAAACCACCACCAATATTCCTTCGTGAAACTAGCTCTAATAGCTTAGTGAAATCATTTATTGAACTCATTGGAAAAAATAATTTTCATATTGTTCCAATAAGAAAAGGAGGTGTGCAAGAGACACCGGTATCATAATTAGAAACCGATTGAGACACTATGCCCTAGGTGCGTTTTCAAATGATTATATGCAAGCAACATCTATTCGACTTGAATACCCAGCTGGAGACTTAACTCTGAGCTCTATATATTGCCCACCACGTTTTTTGATGACCAAGGAGAAATTTGAAGAATTCTTTATAACACTAGGAGATCGGTTTCTGGCATGTGGAGACTACAATGCCAAACATACATATTGGGGTTCGCGATTGGTAAATCCCAGAGGTAGACAGCTGTATAAAGCTCTAGTTGATCGCAAAAATTGCTTAGATTTTGTGTCTCCTAGAAAAATTCCTGATCTAATAGACTTCGCCATATGCAGAAATATTATTCAGAATGCAATATCCACAGAAATATCCTATGATCTATCTTCTGACCACTCTCCTGTAATTATTAATTATTGTGAGAGACCCAACATCCCAAGATTTCCTAAGGACTCTTTGTATTTTAAGACAAATTAGCTAAAATATAGGAAATATATCAGCAGTCATATCCACACAAATCCTAATTTACAGTGTGAGGAAGACATAGATAGGACCGTCAATGACTTCACGTCATTGATTATTTAGGCTCTGGAACACTCTAGGTGCCAGATCCCTCCAAAAACTAATACGCCTATTTCAAATTCGGATATTGAAAGACTTCTCGAAAAGAGAAGACTCAGAAGAGAATGGCAACATAATAGATCACCTGCTGCAAAGCAGAGGCTGTCCGCAGCAGTACGAAAACTGAAAAGAGCCCTTCATTTAGAAGAGGATCGCATAAACAAAAATTATATTAAAAGTTTGACTTGTACAAAATACACAAATTTCTCTCTTTGGAAGGCAACGAGGAACATTAAACCACCGGTAGAGGCACAAAGCGCTTTAAGAAAAGCTGACGGAAACTGGGCACGAAGTGCTATAGAAAAAGCCTCAGTATTTGCTGAACATTTAAGTGAAGTATTTCAACCCAACTCCACGGCAAATGAGTTTTAACTAGAAGAACTGCCAGCTTCAACAATGGCTAATGCAGCCCACTTCGATATTAGTCCTGAGGATGTTAATAGAGTAATTAAAAATAAATTAGACTTGAAAAAATCACCGGGATATGATTTAATAACGCCATCAATGATTAAGAACCTACCAAATGTGGCAATAATTGTGCTATCTATATTGTTTAATGCGATCTCGAAACTAGGAATTTATCCAAAAAATTGGAAAATTTCTCAAATAATAATGATACCTAAACCGGGTAAAGATTTAACCCTGCCATCTTCTTATAGACCTATCAGCCTACTCCCTTGTTCGTCGAAGCTATTCGAGAAAATATTACACGTTGATACAGTGAAAAAACCTGGACAAAGCGTGGGTTATAGGTCTTGTTGAGTACATAGCAAATTGTGTCAAAAACTTTATCGCACATTTTTTTGAAAACAGTTTTTTCAAAATAACTCCAAATTTTGAGGGTGTTTCAAAATCTTTAAAAACGGGGGTCTACAACCCCCACTTCAAAGAAAATACGAAACATATAACTTTTCTTAAATTCTCGAATTCATTCCTTTTACCTTTGGTAAAAAAATATGACCATATATCATTTGACAAATCTCTTGGTATTTGTTTATAAACTTCACGAAGGTTGCAGTAATCGATATATGTATGGTATGGTATTCAGGCAGCCGTCCAAAACCTTAAGTATTGTTCAGCTCACTTGGGTCCAATAAACGTTCCCTTTGTGATACCTGAAGGGAGAATAAAAACAGAAAGGAAGAAAAAGGAAAATAGAAGTTAAAGAAAAGGGAAATCTATAGTTTGAGTCATAATGAAGTTAACAAGAGTAGAGTGTAAAGAAAAAGAGGAGGAGGAGAGGAGTTAAGAATTCAAAGAATTCGAAAAACGCAGACCATCATGGGATGGTTGCTGGATCCCTAGGAGGTAAAGTTTGCGTGACCGGTCTTATCAAACATCCGCTTTCCCTGATAAAGGCGTCTATACACATTAGTTCCTTTACAGATAACCCGGAAAGGGTACTGACGAATCTCTTACCTAAGAGCCTAGCACGTAGATCACCCAGTGCCGGGCAGTTACAAAAGAAGTGTACGATGGTTTCTTCCTCTTCCTCGTTCTGACAACTTTTACAGAAGTCATGATGAGGTAACCCAAGTCTTGCGGCATGAGTCCCGAAAGTGCAGTGACCAGTGATCATCGCCACCAAGTTGCTCAGACGTATTCGTTGTAATCGAAGTAGATACGACGTGCGTTTACAGTCCAACGGAGGCCATATCATCCTCGTAGTGGTACAAGTGGGTTCATTACCCCACCTTGCTTGGGCAAGTTCGTAATACGCGTCTTGTATCAATTCCTTGCAGGTTGATAACGGGATTCCACAGAGAAACTCTATTTCGTCGTCTGACATCAAGGCTCCTCTTCCCGCCAAGTAATCGGCAATACAATTGCCCTCATTGTCCCTGTGTCCACGTACCCATGTGAGTACAACTGTCGAATGTCTCGCCATCTCATTTAAGGATGTCCGGCATTCCTGGACCATATTCGATGTTGTATAAACACCTACCAGGGATTTAATTGCGGATTTACTGTCAGTATATATACGGATATCTCTACCATATACACTGTAATATCTGAGCCAGTTTGCCGCTCTTCTAATGGCCGATATTTCAGCCTGAAGGATGCTGCATCCATTTACAGTAATCAATAAGATCAGGAAGATTTTGTAAGTTTCCTATTATGCAAGCATGTCCATAGGACCTGAATTTCCATGCGTTGCAGGCGTTGAGCCTAAAGGCCGAGTTAATGCCAGTTGCCTGGCCATTAGATCTACTGGAATCCAATTGAGTAGAGTAAAAAGCGATTTTGTCGCCGTAGTTCGCAATGCCCCTGTTATCAGGATTGCCATACGTCTCAATACCCTTTCAAAGAGTATGCGATTGGAGGCCTTATCCATTGCCTTCCACCAGACAGAGACCCCATAAAATAGTATTGGTTTAGTAACCGTATCGACTAGCCAATTCATGTTCCAGGGTTTAATACCCCATCTCTTGCCTATGGCCTTTTTGCAGATATACATAGCCGTCATGACCTTAGTTGCTCTTGCCTCCACGTTGAGTTTCCAGTATAATTTCCTGTCAAGTATAATACCCAGGTATTTTGCATTATCCGAGAGCGACAGTTCAGTACCGCTTGGTCCGGGTAGCGTAAAGTTAGGAATCTTATTCCGTAAAGAGAACAGTACAAGTTCAGTTTTACTGGGATTTACACTCAAACCACTATCGTTGCACCATCGATTTAAAATTTCGAGTGCCGTCCCCAGTCTTGGTGATATCGTGCACAGATGAAACCCTGAGACCGCCACCGCTACATCATCCGCATAGGCAACAGTCTTGTAGTTCAGGGAATCTAGTTTTCCGAGCAGACAGTTTAAGGCCAAGTTCCACAGAAGTGGAGATAGGACACCCCCCTGGGGAGTGCTTCTTTTGGCAGATCTGGAGATCGTGGTCGTTCCAATTTTAGAACGGATGATCCTATAATTCAGAAGGTACCTAACGAACCTAACTACTGATTGTTCAAGTCCTAGTGAATCCAGGGCTGATATTATGGTTGCAGATTTCACATTGTTAAATGCCCCTTCTATATCCAGAAAGGCGACAAGTGTGCAATTGCGGAATTCGATAGATTTCTCGATATACCCTACTAGTGAGTGAAGTGCCGTCTCAACCGATTTCCCCTTTGCATAGGCGTGTTGAGAGGGAGATAATAATCCCTGGCCAACTGACATTCTTATATGAGTGTCAATAATTCTTTCCAGGGTTTTAAGCAAAAAGGATGATAGACTTATTGGCCTAAAGTCCTTTGCCTTGGTATGTGAAGCCTTTCCACCCTTAGGTATAAAAGTCACATTGCATTCGGTCCATTGATTAGGTTGTAGGACCATGAGAGACAGGCTTGAAATATTCTAATCAGCCATGGTGTAACTAATTCTGCATTGTTTTGCAGGTCAGCGGGTATGATACCATCAGGACCCGGAGATTTGTATGGATCAAAGCTCCGAATGGCCCAGAGTAGCTTATCCTCGTTAATCTCAATTGAAGATGAGATTCTATCATGATGTGGGGATTCATATGCCGTGCTAACTGGCAGGCTTCCCGGAAAGTGAGTGTCCATGAGTACTTCAAGAGTCTCTTGTCCACTGGCGGTTCATTTACCGTCCTGTTTCTGGATATAACCCTGAACGGTTGGTGATTTAGACAGAATCTGGCGCAAACGGCTAGTTTCAGAGGAGCTTTCGACGCCGCTACAAAAGTCCCTCCATGTCTTCCGTTTTGCATTTCTGACCAGATTTTTGAATTTATTCAGTGATGACTTATAAGTTGACCAATCTCCTGATCTTTTAGCATCATTGAAGAGTTTGCAACATCTCGTCCTGGTGTCCGCTATTTTTGGTGACCACTTTTTTCCTCTTTGTACAGAGAATGCACAAGTGTGCTTAGTAGCCTCATTAATGGAATTCGTAAGTGTATCTACAGCCCTTACAATGTCCTCAATATCGTTAATTGTGGGAGGTTGGAGTTCAGATAGAATACGTCGATGCTCATCCCATCTTGTACTCCTCCTATTTAAAAAGGGTTCAACCCTATCTGGTTTCCTATTGTTGAAGAAAACTAAATAACGATGATCCGAGAAGGAACAGTCACTTGAAACCTTCCAGTCTCTGATCATGTAAGAATGGCTTGTACTGACAAGCGTGATATCAAGAACCTCTTGTCTATTTGCAACTACAAAAGTAGGTTCTGAACCTCTATTGGTTATCACTAGATTATAATCCAATATAAAGTTTAATAGAAACTCACCTCGAGCGTTTGTATCCGAGCTTCCCCAGATAGTGTGATTGGCATCAGCCCCTATGACCACAGGAGTCCGGGAGCGATTTGCAGCACTCATCATTTTCCTCACCAAGTTGTTAGGTGGTGGGTCGGCCTGATCATACAGCGGTTACTGTATCCTCATCGCTATACTCATTTAGAATGAAGATATTAAGATATTTTTTAGCCAATATGCAAGATCTAATTTTACCTGTGCCTTTTTTGTACAAAAGCTTGTACCCTTCTGCGTTGAGTCCCTTGATTTCGCCATTGCAAATCCAAGGCTCCTGGACCAACGCGATGTCCTCCCCATTTTCAGTAATGTGGAGGAGTAGTGCAGCAGAACTGCCTTAGAATGATGAAGGTTTACCTGGATCACCTTCACCATGATCGGGGTCGTAGATGACGGTTACGTCTACGTCTTCTGGATCAGAGTCCAGAAGAGCGTCCTCGTCCTCCACTTCACCCATACAACGGAATAGATCCCCAACCATACCGGAGTTTGATTGGGTCTCCATTTCGTCATCTGGGTTAGCGGGGACATCAACCTCGGTTTTCGCATCCATCTCCTGCGGAGCTTCTGATTTAACCTCAGAAGTTTCGGGGTCGATCTTGTCGTCACCACGATAGACGCGCAGCCTTATACTACCGAAAACGTAGTATATTCGGCTTTGCTTCTCCCGTAGTGGCGCCAATGATTCCTTATTCAGAACCACGACCACCTTCCTATTCGCAACTTCAGGAGCGGAAACCTTTAACACTTTCCAATTATGGGTCGGTGGGTCAGGATTCCCGCTCTGAATGTACGCAAGGATATCCTCAGGTTCATGTGGTTCCGCCGGTATAACTGCGAGTGATCTCGGTCTGCGAGGTATCTCACTTACCGGTATCACGTCCAGTTTCGCGCCGGGCCACAATTCCCCTAGGGACGCGATTGCTAACTTTAGCAATAAAGCTGAGCGGTCATTGGTACACGCTAGCAGTTTTACATGGCCTTGATACCAGCCAGCATCATCGTTTTGCGGGGATGGGCCGGGATTCTCCTTGAGAATCTTCCAGTATTTCTCCTGGGAGATAGCTCCGCCCTCAACATTCCTGTCGACAATCGCCTTTACAAGTGGGTTGTGAGCAACTTGACTGTAAGGCCTTCTTACCACGCGAGCCTCTTGCTTCGGACGTTTAGTCTTCGGCTGTTGATTTTGCTGTTGAAGCAGTTCCTCCTCAGAGCGTTGCCGTTTGGGCCCAGCGGATGCGCCTTGGTTCGCTGCATCTGCGCTTGGAGGAGGATTTGAACTGTCCAGCTCAGCCAGTTGGGCCTTAGCCCAGCTAAGTTTCGACAGTTCGTCGATATTAAGCGCATCGGCCGACTTGGACCCAAGCCGATCGATAATGCGCATGGCGGCACGCCTTTGCACGAAAACCCTCCTAGATGGTTCTTTGCGAATGGGGGCGTTTGGTTCTGCCGTAGTGGCGGGTGGGGCTACGGTGGTTGGACCCGACTTCTGGTTCGACGATCCAACCTGTAGCATTTTCGCAGAGACATCTGTCTTATCGACAGTGTCCAACAAAGGGTTTGTTGCTGGTATATTACCAGCGAGGGCTAATACAGCTTTGGAGGTGCTCGGCTTGAAATCCAAGGCTACCTCGCTGCCTTTAGTCAAACTGTCACCAGAAGGTTGGACAGATGACTGTTTGCAATCAGCCAGCATAGGTTTCCCCTGCTGACCTTTCGCTGTTGTTATTAATTTTGTGCATTTTGATCCCACGAGTATGCGCGTAAGGGGATGGACACTCCATGCAGGGACGGCGTACATGGATTAGGCGAAAACTGTATTACAACCGACCCGTGCCCTGGCGTCGGAGGGGAGCTGTTAGCGACTAGTTTTCTTTAACCACTTACTAGCCATTCAGGTCTTCGGCACTGCTACCATCACTTTGACCTTACAAGAAAGAAAGAGTAGAGAGAGGAAACAGTTTTGGTCCGCGGGTTATAACACTAAGAAGAGAGAAAGAATGTGTTAGCACTAGGCAACCATTTGTCAAAAATGTATCACCAGTAATAACATTATCCTAACACCAATTACATCCTACTGTGACCATTTGTTATAAAATGCATCACATTATTATGATAGTCGGCTGCGCAGTTCCGTTTACTAACCTAGCTATGTCAAGAAGTTTAGACCATTTGTTAAAAATGTATCTTAAGATATTGACATCGCTTGAGCAGTTGTCAAGGCTAATGACCTGTTGTCAAAACAGTATCACTAGACTAGGCAGTTGCTCCCCCTATCCGCCACCTGGGACGCGTCCGATGGGAGACTGAGAACTCCACACGGAGTATATCGTATCGATATATGTATAGTTTATCGTTATCTATTTCTTCAGATATTTGAAGGTTTTGCGGAAGTTTTTGTAAATCTTCCCAAGAAAATATGTTTTTTTTTTAATTTAAAAATGCTATTTTTTAAAAAAACAATTTTCTAAATAGCTGACCGCTGTTTTTAAAAAGTGAAATTTTTTTCAAAATGCTGTTAACTTTGGTGCCAACAAATTTGTCATTTATTCTACTTTTGAGGCTATTTATAAGTACGGTCATTATATCTATCAACTCTAAAACTGTACAAGAGTCATTCTCAAGATCTAAAATAGTTGTATGAAAATCCTGCATTATGTTTTGCATAAAATATAAAAATGCTTCTGATAATCCTCAACTTTTACATTCTTCTTCATTGACATCATTATTAGAAATTCCATATGACACGTATTCCCATAAAACTTTTGGCATTTATTTTTTCATTTCTTTAAAAAATACATACACTTTTTTGCATAAGTTATTACGGTGTATTAATTAGTCGTAAGTAAATTTGAAGTAATAAATAATATAGATATTATTGTCGAAAATTTCTATTTAGCTGGACAAATGAAATTTTAGCTTGATACTGGACAGGCATCAAAAAAGCTGGACAATCCAGCCAAGTCCAGCCAGGCTGGCAACCCTAATACCAGTACACCAATTTGGTTTCCGTGAACATCATGGCACCATTGAACAGGTCAATCGTTTAACTGGAGAGATTAGAAAATCTTTCGAATTAAAGAAATATTGTTCTGCCGTCTTTTTAGACGTTGCTCAGGCTTTTGACAAGGTATGGCATAACATAGTGGCATATGGCCACTATGTACTCATAAATTGCTGGAGTCTTATTTATCGAATAGACTTTTCAGAGTTAAGTACAATGATTATGTGACGAGAGAATACAAGATTGGAGCTGGCGTTCCACAGGGAAGTGTACTAGGACCTACGCAATATTTGATTTACACCTCCGACCTCCCTACGTGCGATAAACTAACAATTTCAACATTTGCTGATGATACCGCCATTATTAGCTCAGACGAAAACCCACTCATGGCATCTAGTCAACTACAGAATTACCTCGTACGTGTGGAGTCATGGTTGAAAAACTGGCGAATAAAGGTAAATGAGCTGAAAAGTAAACATGTTACGTTCGCTCTAAGGAGAGGAAATTGCCCACCTGTCACACTCAACAACGTTAATATACCGCAGTCTGATTATGTCACCTACCTTGGTATTCATCTAGATAGACGGCTTACTTGGCGCCGACACATAGAAACCAAGAGACTTCACATGAAGTTAAAAGCCTCTAGCTTTCATTGGTTAATCAGTGACCAATCAAAATTAAGCCTTGAATATAAAGTCATCCTGTATAAGACCGTTTTAAAACCAATTTGGACATATGGAATTCAATTATGGGGAATGGCTAGCAACACCAGTATTGATCTTATACAGAGGGCCCAATCTAAAATTCTTAGGACCATGACGGGAGCACCATGGTACATAAGAAATGAAAACATCCACAGACACCTAGAAGTGACATTGGTAAAGGAAGAGTTCAAGAAAGTCCGTGAGAAATATATTGTGAAGCTGCGAAACCATCCCAATACGCTTGCAAGACAACTTGTGCAGACCCAAACCCGATCCAGGCTCCGTAGAGCAGATCTACCACCCCGCTAAGATGAGTGACAGTTTACCATTATGGCTCTCTTGTTGAGAGCAAATAGTTTTAATTTTAGTTATAAGATTTAAATACTTATTGTAAGGTCGATAACAGACAGATTCAATAAATCAATAAAGCGTTAAAAAAAATAACAATTTTGATATTCTGAGAACGCTAAAACATCAGTCGGTCCATAAAATTTAAATTTTTGCAATAAAAAAAAGTTTGGAAAATGTCGCTTACGATAATTTGGCGCTATATATTGAGTTAATTTTGTTTTTATTATAGCTTTCCATGAAATGGACTTAAACTTTTGTTCTTATTATTAGAATGTAGGTACATAATACAATATAAATTAAAAGTTTTATATTTAATAAATCAATTTGAAAATAATACATATGACTTTGATTATTTTATAATTAAAAGTTGCTTACGTTTCGAACAATACTGTATATAAACAATCCTAAGTTGGAACAACATTTAAGATACCGTTAATGGTTTACTCGTTAGAATATGTGTCAAAACTTACAGAAAAATTGTATATTTAAAGTAGTTATTCGCTAAAATGGAACTCATAACAAATCTAACTTAAACACGGACCATTTCAAAAGTGCACAAAAGGATTTATGTCACTTTTTGGTGGGCGTTAATAAAATTGAAGCATTGTAATTTTAACAATAACACTGTGACACAAAAATGATGCAAAAATTATGCAGGTGTAGCATATAGGAATTTAGTTTTGATAGAGCCCACATACTCTAACGGTATTCATAATTCATATTGCACTTTTTTTGTTACATTTTAGACTCAGATGGTACAGTAGAACTACAATTTTAAAATAATCTAATTTTTCGTTAAGGTTCTCTCTTAATTTGAATCAGTTTCATTTAAATGATACAATGGTACATTAATATATATTTCAGTTCAGTAATCGGAGGTCATACTCTAAATTCTACCTAGCTGCATCAAATTTTGGTGTTCCGGATAAAAAAGATAAATTTATGAGTAATTTAAATTACCATTGTTCAAGTCGAAAATATTATTTTTTTAAATCGCAAGAATATTTTGGAACTGATAATCATATCACATTTAAAAATCCATCTACAAGATGCTTATATCGACACGAAGTCGTTGGACGAATTATCAAAAAGTGATAGCCTTTTAATTACACTGCGTTACAAATGAAAAAAAATAGAGTACCGGCTTTGAAATGTTGTTTTCTTATTTATACCTATCGAAAAAAAATACAAATGGGAATGAAGAAAGTTAATTTTCAATGACATTCTGAAACCCAACTTTTCATTAGCTTTAAACATGTCGTTAACTAGCTGTTCTACATTTTCGGCTCTGTTGTTCTATAAAAACAATGCTTTCAGCGATAACTAGGCATCAAGTTTCTCATTAGTAAGCTTTTTATCAAAATGTGGGTCTTTCATTATGGTCGCACAAATATTCCTTCTTTGAGTTTGTCATCACTTAACTTGGAAAATACTGTCTTTAAATATAAATAGCCTGAACAAAATTGTTCATCAAACCAAATTTTATGTAGAGTGATGGTAAAATTACATATTTAGGATCTATCAGTGGTATATGTTTCATATTCGATTTTTCGCAAACAAACGTTGACATTTCTGGTCATGCTTTTTGTACATTTAAGCAGTTGCGACGACCACTTAGTTCATTCCCACGACAATTGGATCTCCGTTCCGGAACGACCCGAATCATATTCGGCCAAAGATTGTCAACTCAGCGACAGCTGTACAAACCGAAAGTTTTTTCCCCAGGTGAGCAAAATATGTCGGCAATTTTGCTCAAAATCCTTTTAATTATAGCCGGAGTTGAACAGAATCCAGGTCTCAGTATTTAGCTATGTTCAGTATGTCAACAACGCATAATGCGTAACACCACCTGAGTACAATGCACCGTTTGTAATAACTGGTGTCACCTGTAAAGGTGCTCAGGACTCACCAGTCACCGCGACTGGAACCCCAGCTTCGTAGGATCATGTTGTAGTACGCAGCCTCAGAACCCCAGGACTACCCCCATAATTACGATCCCACAATCCCGTGTCTAAACTCCACCCCCCGGACCAACTTTTGTCCAATCCCCATCCCCCGGACACAGCAGACCCTGTTCAAATCAATGGACATGTTCTGTCTGTCAGGACGTAATTAGAAGGAACATATCATCAATTCAGTGCAACGGCTGCAAAAATTGGTGCCATATGAGAAGATGTACTGGATTACGCTCGCACAAGGACTGGAGTAATAGCTTTTTAGCCCCCTGTTGCATAAACATACCCCCGGCGACAGTTGCCACCCCAGCCACACCTGTGCAATTCACCCCGCACAGTGTTGTGCAGACACCCCAACATCAGCCTCTACAACAACAACTAACCCCGGCAAGAACTCCACCTCAACTGCCAAGTATATTAAATATACCACCCCAACAGCACAATACCCGGTGGTCTTTGCATTTCGGAGATTCCCAAGTATCGTTTAAGATCATGCAGTTAAACTGTAATGGTGTTAGAAATAAGGTCGTGGAAATTACCAATTTTATGCATGTTAATAACATCCTCATTGCAACCAGGGATTGTAGACTCTCGGCTTCCAGTGATTACAACATCATTCGGAAAGACATGAAACGTGATCATGGCGGTGGTCTTGCTTTTATCATAAAGCGAAGAGTCAATTATACATTGACAGTACCACCCCCCCTCCCCCACTCCTGACCCCTACCTGGAAGTAATGAGCATCTCAATAAAAACTGGAGATATTGAGTTAGAAATTGTCAATGTATATATTCCACCCGTCAACTAGTTATCATCCCAGCATAGCCCAGCTAACATAATAATACTTGGCGATTTCAATGCTCACCACGAGAGTTGGCACTCCCAGCTACCAAACGATCCACGCGGTATTTCATTATCAGACCAGATAGACGACTCGGACTTCGCTGCAATCAACGAAGACTTCTCTACGAGAATAACTGCTCGATGTTCAAGCTCCCCAGACATTTCTTGCCCATACCACCTGGCAAGCCCAAACGGCATTAAACTCCGATCACATCCCTATCTTGATCACAGTAGAGAAGTCTAGCGACTTTGTGGAGCCAGATAAGCGCACGTTCGTTAACTACAACAAAGCTGACTGGCACAGCTTTACGAACTACATAGACGATTCACTACGTCATTTGCCGCCCCCACATGTGCCAGAAGGGGTGAAGCAATCTTTAGAAAGATAGTCCTTCAGGCGGCAAGGCGCTTTATCCCCGCAGGAAGAATACCGAATATTAGACCAAATTTTCTATCTCAGGCAGCACGATTGGTTCAAGAACGCGATCTCTTACGTGCTAGCAATTTGTCGTTAAGTAATCAAAATTCGTTAGTTAACAATATTTATCGTTAAGAGATATTCCCAATTAACTTTTACCGATTATTTTCGTTAAAAATAGTCGGTAGATAACGAAATTTGTCGGTGGGTTAACGACAAACAAAATGTTCTAGTTAAGCCATAACGATAATTGTTTAGGAGTTAGTTTTGTAACATAAATATTCGAAATAAGTAGTTTTTTGAAAGTACGGTTGGTCAACTTTTTTGTATTTGTTAGATACGGACTGATTTGGTTTTTAATATAAAAATTAACATGCTTTAATTATCTTTTTAAGATATATTTGGACATATATTTGGTCAATTCACAAGGTCTCTTATCAGTCATATTGTCATAATGTCCTAACATATCTCGTCTCGGCGGCTCGGCTTAACCGACTCTTAGGCATTCGGCGCAGGTCTCTGCTGGCTGGTTACGATAACACAATAAATATAGCATACATAGTAGTATTATTTTAGGACTTTTTTTAGCTTGAAAACCAATAAAAACTTCACAGTCGTTTTTTTTATTAGGACATTATGAGACCTTGTGAATTGACCAATTATATTTATTTTAAAAAACAATACAAACCACTGTGAAATATTAGGACAATATGACATGATAAGATACGTTGTGAATTGACCAATTATATTAATTTTAGAAAATAATATTCGAATTATAAGAGCAACTTTTATTTGGGGCATAATATCCATAATTAACACATTTTTGGAGTGTATAATGTTTATACCTATATACAATTTCCATTTTTGGCGATGTGATACGATTATAAACTTATATAAAAGTTATAAAATCGTTTTTAAGACAGTTATCTGAATTTGTCGACTGTCCTTATAACAACACATATCTAAATTCTGAATTAATGATCACTTGTGGTGGGATAGACATATGTATTACACTGGGTTACTTTTATTTTTAGAAAAAAACTCTTGTTCTTTTGTTTTCAGTAGAACATATTTGGGTGAGCTGATGCTTGATGTTTATATATAAATGCGATTATTTATTCACACGACTACGAATTTATCTACAAACACGAAAAAATAGTAAATATTTTTATGATTTTTTAGTTTTAAAAATATTGACATTTATATTTTTAACTATATTCGTCGATAAAATTTATTACCGAGAGATATCGTTAACTTCAAATAGTGAATATTAAATTCGTTAAAGCAACCGATAGTTTTCGTTACTTAACTACATCGGTAGGAAAGTATAAAAAGTTACAGAATTGCGGTACTGGAAACAATAATCGAAATCGTTGCTATTGCGTTTAATAACCTCCAATATACAGATGCCAAGAAATGCGCAACAAAATTCTGCAGGAAATTTATAGAACACCCCGCCACGCAGAACCGGACAAAAAGGACTATAGTTCGGAGAACTAAGAATCTTACTCGAGATCCTCAGTCATGCTCCTTCACCTCCCGTGAAGTCGAGTTCATTATCGCCAAATCGAAACCTTCCAAAGCTCTAGGTCCGCTCTAGATCCATTGGTATCTCCATTGGTAGCTCGGTATAGTAGGTCTGGAATATCTCACCCACCTTCTGAATCTCTCGATTCACCATTTGGTAATTCCAGATACCTGGAAAGTGGCTCGAGTTATCCCAATTCTAAAACCGGAGAAAACAGCTACCCTAGGAGAATCATACCGCCCCATCTCCTTATTGTCACCAATAGCAAAGATTTTAGAATCCCTACTATTACCCACCCTGAAAGAGCATTTCCCGCTCGCCACACATTAACATGGATTCAGGGAAGCGCATAGCACAACAACGGCTCTAACTCAGATAACCTCCCAGATCGTCAATGGCCTCAATCAGCAACGACCGTATCAACGCACCATTGTCGCCGCACTGGATTTATCCAAGGCATTCGATACGGTCGATCACTCGATGCTGATTAATGACATCGTGAACTCCACACTCCCAAATGATATCAAACGCTGGATAGCCAACTATCTATGTGGAAGACATGCGTTTGTCGAATTCAGAGTTCGAGCCAGAAATCAAAATACCGCAAGATAAATATGGGCGTGCCACAAGGAGGAGTACTATCACTGATGCTCTTCAACATATATATTGCCAAGCTTCCTGAAACACCCCCCCCCCCAAATGTCTCTATGGTGTCGTATAAGTGCCAAAATCACCCGATTCCTGGCCACCATAACAGACTTTTTTCAGGAACGCAAACTAAGGTTATCTGCTCCGAAATCCTCGGTTTCCCTTTTCACCTCTTGGACTAAAGAAGTAAGGACGGCGCTCAACATCTCAGACGAAGGTCTAACTATCCCCACGGTTCAAAACTCGAAAATTTTAGGGGTAGTCTTCGATAGCCTCCTTCACTTTTCAAGGCACGCAACCTACATCAACCAAAAGGTTAGAAATAGGAACAAGGTCCTTAAAGCTCTAGCTGGCGCCTCTTGTGGCAGAAACAAAGAGACGATTGTAGCGACATACAAGGCGATTGGTCGCTCTCTTCTCAATTAGGCAGCCCCAGTATGGACCTCATTCCTCAGCGACACCCAATGGCGAGGTTTACAAACGGCCCAAAATAATGCTCTCCGGATCGCAACCAGTTGTGTCAAGATGACGAATGTGGATCATCTACATGAGGAGACCAGGTTACTGTCTGAACCCGGTCCGCGTTGCTGGCCCTTAGAAAACATCTCTTTTATATTGCATCTCGAATTTAATATACAGTTTCGGACAAAGTCGGTGATTCAATGAATTCAAAAATTCAGTAGGATAATCGACGGCTTGGTCTTCGTTCATTACTGTGTCAATCTATTTGTATTTTATTGTTTTGCTAGGCAGTTTCAATTGTATTTGCTTATTGATCTTGTTAACATCATTATTTGTTGGTGCCAAAATTGCATGTTCCCACAGACATTCCGAATTGTTGTAGTTCGTTGTAAGACTTGGGAATACTTTGTTGACAACGTCTTGAATATTCATTTGCATTTGGCAGAAGTCCGGAAATGAAATCTTATTTGTGGAGGGATCAATTGGAATTTTTCGTATAGTCATTGGGAAGCGTGAGCAATGATCCAAATCTGTGGTACATTTGGCCTTGAACTTTAAAGGTGGGCATGAAGCCGACATCATTTAAATGCATGTGTTGTACTTTTGGATAATTTGAAGGAAGTGTTCGGAAATAGGATTCGCGCCGGAAATGTAACTTAGTAGCAGCTCAGACGGCTTAATAACTGGTGGCAGAATAACTTTACCGTTCGAACAGCACATTCCCGGGGATTCCTTAGGGATCTTCAAAATGCTGCAATGTAAGTAATGTTTGTTCATTGCGCCAATTAGTACATCCTTGTGATTCCTGTAGTCATCATACTTATTGTAATATAATCCGGGCAACTTTAAATCAATTCTTTCTCTTGATCGAGACATTCGGGAGCGAACAACTATATGCTGTTGAGGTGTTTCTGCAGCACTCGATGAAGATGCACTGCGACGCATTTGCTGAAGCCGTGATTCTCGTTCTCTTCCCTTTTTGCGACTCTAGACGTAGATGCCCTTTCGAAAACAAATTTTATTTGAATAAAACCGTTATTTTTTATTAAAAGTGATATGCGGAGAGTTATTCAAAATATAATTTTTTTAATAGATTTAATATGGAAATTTTTTAATCTGCACCAAATTTGCAAGAGTAAACAAAATTGTTTATCATCGATTGATAATATAAAAGAACTTCTATAGTACCGGACATGTGTTGGAATGTTTTCCTTTTTTTCTTTTACACCAAATCATTAATTTTTAGAATGATGTTAAGCAACAAAATGAAAATTGTCATTGTTTGAATGTTGGAAATAAAAAAAAGTATTTATGTATATGTGTTACAGTGTTACCCGCTATGCTTTTCTGAAGATTCCGTGAAAATTTTATCAAAATCGGTCCAGCCGTTGAGTCCATATGGAACATACATACACACATCTGTTTTTATATATAATGGCATTAACGGTATAATGTAAAAATTAGATTTGTACACACCTCTCTATCAAAAATCTCACTTTACAGTGTTACCCGCTGGGTTATTCTGAAGATTCCCTGAAAATTTCATCAAAATCGGTCCAGAAGTTTTTTATATATATAGATGGTATTAGCGGTATAATGTAAAAATTTGATAATGCCACGCCCCTCCGCCCACAGACCGAAAATAAAAAATCTGACTTTACAGTGTTACCCGACAGACTATTCTGAAGATTCCCTGAAAATTTCATGAAAATCGGTGGAGCCGTTTTTGAGTTCATTCGGAACATACATATACACATACCCACATACAAACATCCATTTTTATATATATAGATAGGGCATTAACGGTATAATGTAAAAATTGGATTTTTACACACCCCTCCGCCCACACACCTAATATCAAAAATCTCTGTCTGTACAGTGATAACCGCTGGGCTTTTCTGAAGATTCCAGCAGTTCTTTATATATATAGATGGCATTAGCGGTAAAATGTAAAAATTTGATTTTGCCACGCCTCTCCGCCCACAGACCGAAAATGAAAAATCTGACTTTACGCTGGGCTATTCTGAAGATTCCCTGAAATGTTCATCAAAATCGGACCAGCCGTTTTTGAGTTCATTCGGAACATACATACAAACATCCATTTTTATATATATAGATAGGGCATTATCGGTATAATGTAAAAATTAGATTTTTACACGCCCCTCCGCCCACAGACCGAATATCAAAAATCTGACTATACAGTGTTACCCGCTGGGCAATTCCGAAGATTCCCTGAAAATTTCATCAAAATCGGTAGAGCCGTTTTTTATATATATAGATGGCATTAGCGGTATAATGTAAAAATTTGATAATGCCACGCCCCTCCGCCCACAGACCGAAAATCAAAAATCTGACCATACAGTGTTACCCGCTAGACTATTCTGAAGATTCCTGAAAATTTCATCAAAATCGGTCCATCCGTTTTTGAGTTCATTCGGAACATACATACCCACATACAAACATCCATTTGTATATATATAGATAGGGAATTAGCGGTATAATGTAAAAATTGGATTTTTACACACCCCTCCGCCCACACACCTAATATCAAAAATCTCTGTCTGTACAGTGATAACCGCTGGGCTTTTCTGAAGATTCCCTAAAAATTGCATCAAAATCGGTCCAGCCGTTCTTTATATATATAGATGGCATTAGCGGTAAAATGTAAAAATTTGATTTTGCCACGCCTCTCCGCCCACAGACCGAAAATGAAAAATCTGACTTTACGCTAGGCTATTCTGAAGAATCCCTGAAATTTTCATCAATATCGGACCAGCCGTTTTTGAGTTCATTCGGAACATACATACAAACATCCATTTTTATATATATAGATAGGGCATTATCGGTATAATGTAAAAATTAGATTTTTACACGCCCCTCCGCCCACAGACCGAATATCAAAAATCTGACTATACAGTGTTACCCGCTGGGCTATTCTGAAGATTCCCTGAACATTTCATCAAAATCGGTAGAGCCGTTTTTTATATATATAGATGGCATTAGCGGTATAATGTAAAAATTTGATAATGCCACGCCCCTCCGCCCACAGACCGAAAATCAAAAATCTGACCATACAGTGTTACCCGCTAGACTATTCTGAAGATTCCTGAAAATTTCATCAAAATCGGTCCAGCCGTTTTTGAGTTCATTCGGAACATACATACCCACATACAAACATCCATTTTTATATACACATCTGCTCAAAATAATAGATACACCTAATTGGAAAAAATTTAAATGGCGGTAACATTGACAATTTCCTCGCAAGCGTTAAGAATACATCATATTATTAAAATTTCTATCTGGCAATGTCATGTCAGTCAAAAATCTGGCAACTATTTGCTTTCATGTTGATTTTTAAAAACGAATTTATTTGAATTACAAAAAATTATTTGCTCATAAAAATAGATACACATCAGTAATTTGTAATTTGTTTATATACAATTTTTTTTTTGTGCAATTTTTTGTTCCTATTTACGTGAAACAGTAAGTATAATTTAAATTTTAGCAACAATTTTATAAAAAATAGGACTCTTTTGAAGAAAATGGGACGAAATCATCATTGTACCGAAGATGAGAAAAAAATTGTTCAAACGATGAGAAATCAAGGAAAATCATTACGGGAAATAGCAAAGAGCATAGGAAGATCTTTACATTTTGTCCAAAATGCTTTATCTAAAAAACAAAAAAGAGAAACTCGCGGTAGACCAAAGAAAACCAGTCCAGAAACAGATAGGCGGATCGTCCTTATGGTTAAAAAAGACCCTTTCATATCATCGAAAGCTATTTCTGCGGAGCTATGTAACGAAATCAGTCCACAAACAGTTCGTCGTCGTCTTTTACAAGCTAAATTGCCGGGAAGAATTGCCAGAAAAGTGCCACTAATGCGCCAAAAAAATATCAAGACAAGATTAGAATTTGCTAAAGAGCACTTACAATGGTCCGGGTGTGAAGGCGAAAAAAAATGGAGAAATATTTTATGGAGCGACGAAACAAAAATAAATTTGTTTGGAAACGACTGCCAAAGAAATGTACGCCGACCAAAAGGAAAAGAATTCCACGTTAAATTTACAAAAAAGACGGTAAAACATGGCGGGGGAAACATAATGGTTTGGGGTTGCTTTTCATGGAATGGTGTTGGTCCGATATTCCGAATAGAAGATACCATGAATGCTAGTGGGTATAGAGACATATTGGAAAACGTAATGCTTCCATATGCATCGGAAAATATGCCATTAATATGGACATTCCAGCAGGACAACGACCCAAAACATAGTTCAAGATTAGTTAAAAACTGGTTCTTGGAGAATAACGTACCTGTTTTAAGCTGGCCCAGCTTAAAACAGGTACTTGTGGAGTGAATTAAAGATAAGGCTTTCGAAGGAAGTTTTCAAAAATAAAGACGATTTATAGGAGAAAACGCAAAAAATATGGTACGAGATTCCATTGGAGAAGTGTCAGAACTTGATATCCAGTATGCCCAGAAGAGTGGAGAAAGTTTTACAAAACAAAGGTGGATATACTGGATACTAGCTTTACTTTAATAATAAACTAATTTTTTTAAGATAAAATTTATTAGCTTTTGTTTAATAAGAATTTTTAAAAATGTATCTATTATTATGAGCACCAAATTTTTCGAAATTTAAGAAATTTAATTTACTTTATAATATTTATTATTAATTATGAAATATTTTGTTTTTGTTTTTTACTCTCCTTTTAACTATAAATAAAAATCGAATGAATTTTTTTTATAATTTTACAATATACCATTATTTTTTTCGTTTTTAAAAAATAAATTTTGGTGTATCTATTATTTTGAGCTGATGTGTATATAGATAGGGCATTAGCGGTATAATGTAAAAATTGGATTTTTACACAACCCTCCGCCCACACACCTAATATCAAAAATCTGTCTGTACAGTGATAACCGCTGGGCTTTTCTGAAGATTCCCTGAAAATTGCATCAATATATATAGATGGCATTAGCGGTAAAATGTAAAAATTTGCTTTTGTCACGCCTCTCCGCCCGCTGAAGATTCCCTGAAATTTTACTCAAAATCGGACCAGCCGTTTTTGAGTTCATTCGGAACATACATACATACATACCCACATACAAACATCCATTTTTATATATATAGATTAATTTGAAATGAGAAATCATATAAAAACTCAAAACGCAACGGACAAAACAAAAGCACCCTCTTATAAGATGCTTAAAAATTTGACTCGGTACTGCATATTTGCAATGTGAATTATCGGGAATCACAATGAATTTATTTAAAAATTCCAAAAGATAAAAATATAGGAAGACGTAGTGTGCAAAATTTAAGTTTTATACAGTTTATTGTGAAAAAAAACAATGACAAGGAACAAGTACTCCAGTAAATTTAAAATTAAAGTTATTGAAGACTGGAAGACGGGCTTATCACTACATGAATTTAGTAAAAAATATTCAATTAACAGATCAGTTATTTCCAGGCTCGTTTCAGAATTTTTTAAGACTGGTCGAAAATCTCCGGTGCATTCTGGAGGTCGTTCGCGAAAAAAACACGATATTATGATTCCTTGATCAAAAGAGCAATACAAAAAGATCCTACAGCATCAGCTATTTAAGTACGAACAAGTTTAAGATTATGCGTTAGCGAAAGAACAATCCGTAGAAGAGTAGTAGAAGCCCGATTATTCAGCTGACGAAAACATTTCTATCAGCTAAGAACAAGAAAGCTAGACTTAAATTTGCCAAAGCCCACATCGACTGGATTGTCCAAAAATGAAACACAGTACTGTTCCCTGACGAATCCAAATACAACTTAAAAAATTCCGCTGGAATAAGGCGTGTACGCAAACCAAAAGGAGTAAGACTGAATCCAAAGTATTTCAAAGGAACAATTAAACATGGAGGTGGCAATGTAATGGTCTGGGGTTGCTTTTCTGGTCAAGGATTTGGGCCAAATCATAAAATTTATGGGATTATGGATCGGTCCATGTACCGTGATGTATTGAAAGCTGTAATGTTGCCTTATGCCAGTGAAGAGATGCCAATTATAGGGAGCTTCCAACAGGATAACGATCCTAAGCACCCCTCCAAAGTTTGTAAGACTTGGCTACAGAGCAATAAGATTCAAGTTCTTCATTGGCCTTGTCAATCTCCCGATCTCGATCCTATTGAGAACTTGTGGCACATTGTTAATATGAAAATAAATCGTGAAAATTGTTGAAATAAGGATCGGAAATTTTCACGATTTATTTCATGCCGTTAAAATAGCCTGGGAAGAAATATCTAAAAACGCCATAAAAACATATTATCTTCTATGCCAAGAGATGTTCTTGTGCCATCCAAAACAAAGGATTTGCAACAAAAAATTAACTAAAATTTTTTTTTATAGTATATCCTTGAAGGGGTGCTTTAGTTTTGTCCGTTTCATTTTCTACCTTAAAATATTTTTTGATTTTAAGTTACCTCTTATAGAAAGGTTAACTTTGAAAGTATTTGTTTATCAATACTAAACATATTTACAAATGAAAATAATACATAATAGATATTTAAAACTTTGATTTTATACAAAAAACTACCATATGGAAAAAATTCATTGAGGGGGTGCTTTAGTTATCGCCAATACTGTATGTGTGTATAATTTTTACTCTCACCTTCCTTCCGTTCTATGCATTTTAATTTCTTTAAATTTCTTCTTCAAATCCATAACAAAATAATGTTACGTTTTAACCTTTTCAAAACGTTGGTTTATTTCCTTTAAATAAAGTAGTTTGAAAATTGTAACAACTCTTTATTTCTTTAAAATGTACAACAACAGAATTAAATAGCCACTCAATGTTTTTTATACAGGTTTATAAATTCTCAGAAATACAGACACAATTTATAATGTACACGAATTTACTTGAAAAACACAACACACTTTAAGGCACTTAGTTGATGTTTATTCGAAAAGCGTCTCTGATAAACTCACTCACTACTGCAACCTCTGCCACTATTTATAACACTGCCATCTGCACTCTAGATTGCTCTTTAACTGTCAAAGTTCGAATATTCTAGATCATACGCCATCTGTGGTGTACTTTCTACAATGTTCCTTAACTGAATATTCGAATTCAAACAGCGTTGCCAACTTACGATCAATGGTCAACTAAAAGCTTTTATTTAATAATGCCCACAGATATGTTACAGTTTGCTATTACAGCAATGTTATTTGAAAGCATTATGCTACTTTTAAATCAGCCCTTAAAATCGTTATATTTGAATTCAAGTACAATTTCGTAACACTGCCCCCCGCTTAAGCCTGTTCGTCCCGAATAGGCATAGATTCACTTCTCCCATAGGCGGCTAGACGTTTCAGATGTTCAACTTTAATTCCCGATATCGGTCTTCCACATTTCCGTATTCTATAAACCATGTCGTCCAATTTCTTAACCACCCTATGTGGTCCTTTGCAGTGATTCCTTAATTTGGATGACAAACCCTTATTACGTTGTGAGCTATATCGGCTTTTCATTTGGTCATTTGTTATTTTAATTCGTCTCCGAACGAGTTCATGCATTTCTTTTTCTGCTGAAGCACCTTCACCCATCTTGGAACCCGGCCTCATGATCTTTTCTCTGCGGGACAGACCAAGCACTCCAACGGGAACCATTCTGTCGTTGCACTGTTCAACGAGGGCCTCCATTGTTACATGGCCACTTCTCACATCCGCTGGTTCCAACACCAACAAACCATTGTCTATACAATCCTCCACTTCCTCACGGGCCCACTACAAATCTTCTGACTGCGGTGGCAACCTTTTGTGCTCAACGAAAACTAACTTTCTTACTTGAGACTTGCTCTCATATCCGACGTCAAGGGGTATTTTAACATTTCGCCAATTCATGACTTTTTGTCCCATATCCAAAGTAATGCTGTGATTAATCATGAAGTCTGCACCAATGATTACTTCGTCCACAATATCGGCAACAACAAAGACATGATTTACGCTAATACCACCAATAGTTAGTTTCACATTAACTTTACCATGGACAGTGGCAGGCTCTTCAGTAGCGATGCGTAGACTTACATTGCAAATTGGTTCCATCGATTTCTTTACTAAATCTGTTCTGATGATAGACTGCGACGCTCCCGTGTCCATAGTAAGGATGTGCTTCCGACCGTTGATGTACCCACTAGCAGTAAGATTGTTATTTTCCTGCTGCAGTACTGATATGGATATGGTAGGGCCATCAGGTGTGGGTGTCAGATCCTGTCCCTCAGTGCAAGCTCGCTTTAAAGGTGGCTCCTGTAATGCTTGATGATTCGCCAGCTGGTTATTTCTTGATGCTGAAACATATCTGATTCGCTTTATTGGTGCTCTGCAGTTTCGCTGAATGTGACCCATTTTTCCACAGTTATAACAGTTAACTTTGGCTTTTAGCAAAATCTTGTAGCGTCTCATTGGCATTCTGCACTCTACCACGCAATTCCATTCGGTATAATTCTTTCTTATGCTCGCCACCGTACTTACGTTGTAGCGCCTCCATTATGTCATCATAACAATTTCTGTTGCTTGCTGGCACGCTTTCAAGAACTACTGCGGCATTCCCTTTTAAGGCCAATATCAATTCTATAGCTTTTTCTTCATTGTTCCACATTTTCTAATGGCAACTGTATCAAACTGGAACTTGCAAACATTAAATGGTGTGCTGCCATCAAAACTAGGGGCCTTTATTCTGCTAGATGCTTCTGAAATAACTCGCACCGGTCCATCTTGGCATTGAAGATTATTAACTTTTATTTCTAGGTCATGCAGTTTCTGATCAACACCATTTTCTAAATCTGACACCTTCTTGTCAATACCATCCACTCTGCTGTTAAAAGCTTCAGACATTTCCTGAATTTTCTCTTCTGTGACTCTAGATGATTCTTGAAATTTCGCTTCTATTTCAGCTAGGAGTTTCTCGTTGTTGACTTGAACTTCAGCTAATAATTTTTCATTGTTGACTCTAGAAGTTTCTTGAACTGCTTGTTGTTGAACGTGTAGAAACTTCCATTTCTTCCTTATACTCGAATTCGTAAGCACCGATGTCAATATAACGGCGCTTAAATTCATCTATGAGCCTCTTCTGCAATTCCGCCTTATTACCTGCTGTTGGTAACTCCAACTTACTCAGTTCTTTCTTGAGTTGTTCAACTTTTAGTTCCTCAAACTTCATGCTTATTATTTTGCAATTCCACTTCTGACACCAATTGTTACGTTTTAACCTTTTCAAAACGTTTGGTTTATTTCCTTTAAATAAACCGGATACTTTTGATTGCAAATAAAAGCCGTTTAGTAGTTTGAAAATTGTAACAACTCTTTATTTCTTTAAAATGTACAACAACAACAGAATTAAATAGCCACTCAATGTTTTTTATACAGGTTTATAAATTCTCAGAAATACAGACACAATTTATAATGTACACGAATTTACTTGAAAACACAACACACTTTAAGGCACTTAGTTGATGTTTATTCGAAATGCGTCTCTGATAAACTCACTCACTACTGCAACCTCTGCCACTATTTATAACACTGCCATCTGCACTCTAGATTGCTCTTTAACTGTCAAAGTTCGAATATTCAAGATCATACGCCATCTGTGGTGTACTTTCTACAATGTTCCTTAACTGACGATCAATGGTCAACTGAAAGCTTTTATTTAATAATGCCCACAGATATGTTACAGTTTGCTATTACAGCAATGTTATTTGAAAGCATTATGCTACTTTTAATCAGCCCTTAAAATCGTTATATTTGAATTCAAGTACAATTTCGTAACAATAGCTTCAAAAATTTATTAAATGATTAAATTTTTCTTGAATTAAAATCTAGTACAAATAGGTTTAAGACAATTTTTTCAATTAATTTTGTAAATGATTTGATTTAACAAAAATGTTATCATTCAGAGTTTGAATAAATTCTGTTATTAATTAACTTTAAAATTAATTCAGTTTAAAAAAAGGCTTTCGAATGAATCTGAAAAACTAAATATTAGGAATGGATTTATGGAATGAGAGGCTGACATTTTTTATTAAGATTTAGTGAATTAAGCTCAAATTTTATTAATTATTTGGAAGCTCTGATATTTAATAATTATAACACTAAAGGTACGGTCAGACACAGCTAATATTTGAAGTTTTTCGTCAAATATTTCATTGCTTGAATCTGACCACAAATAAAATTTAGAGCAAACAACAAAACAGATGATTTTAGTCAAACAAAATTATTTGTCGGTAAACAAAATATTTTCTTAATGTGAACATAGTGTGACCACTAGCAATATAAATACCTTAACAATATATAATTTGATCTTGCAAATCTTTTTAGGGTTAAAGTACTTATTTCGAATTGTAAAGCAATTATTTGAATAAAGTTTTGTTGAATGTTGTTATCATATGTTGAATTTAATTTTTCACATTTTGTTTGACCAAACTGCTGCGTAAAAGAATCATTAAATATATTTGCCGTGTGGTCACACTATATCAAATAGTTTCATGAAATAATTGTTTGATCAAATAGAGCGAAAACAAAAATTATTTTTTTTAAACATAAATACATATTCAATATTTCTTGAACATTTGTTATTTAAATTATTTTCATTAAAAAAATTGCATCAATAAATTAAGTCTTCTTCTTCACATAAAAGTCATTCAGCATAGAATGACATACTGGGAGAAAAACTAATTGAAGGCATGAAGTCTATGTTGCGATTTTTGCTTTTTATGCGATATATATTTTTCTACGTTTCACATAGTCTGATGTTTGATTATTTTTTATACATAGTTCATTGAATTTTTCTATTCACAAAATTTAAAATTGCGCAAATGTATTCAATATTTATTGTATTTGTACAGATTGAATTTCAAATCAAAGAAAATAGTTTAGACATACTTACATAAATATTATGATTTGATTGCAATTAAAAATTAATTCTTAAACAGTATGATCTGTTTAATTTTTTTACTGCAGAAGAAGAATATGTCCAATAATATTTTTTACTTTTCTGATTTTGTTATCATAAAACATTGTTATTCTAAATCATTAGATAATACAATTGAATTGCAAAATTCTGTAAAATTTTATAATATTTGTGAACATGTTCTTATTCTGAATGAATAAAGTTTGGAAAAACTCGTGTTCGATAAATAATATTTAATAAAAAAATCATTTCAATTATGAATTTCCTTTTTCAACCAAAGTATAACAAGTAGTCTGACTTCTCTATTTTTCAATTGTCGATTAAATATAGTTCAATTCACGTTAATAAACACACAGAATTTTATAATTTTATTTTAGACTTCTAGCTTATTTTAATTTCCGATTATTGTTAATTTTACCATAGTAATATTCGTTTAGTTTGAATAAAAAGATTTTTAGTTCAAAATCCAAACAAATACAATAAAATTCCAAAATTGTTTATTAAGTACAAATATACCTACAAATTTTAATATTATTTAATAATATAATTTAATAATTATATTATTAAAGTCTTCAAACTTGAGTTCTTTCATTATTTACCGATTTTTAATTTAAGATATAGCAACACTACTTTTGCGATAACACATGATGCAGCAGCTGTTATTTGACGCTGTTTGATCTTGCAAATGAATTGCAAGACCAAATAAAAATTACCCAAAATGGATGAAAATATTTGCTGTTTAGTGGTCACATTACAAGAATGTTTTCTTATCGGCAAATAAATTTGTTTGACCAAATTCAGCTGTTTTCTTGTTTGCCATGCAAAAATATTTTATGTTCAAACTAGAAACATAAAATATTTGACGTTTAAATAAAAGTACTGAAATTTCACAATTCTTTTAATTGTAAAGCAAAATCTAGTAATATTTTAATTTCTAGAAATGTCTTCTTTATTGATAAAAGAAATTAATGTTTTTTTGCAGCTTTATTTAATAATTATTTAGAAAAAATATTACCATAAATGTGACCACAAGGCAAATATATTTTCCCCTTCGTGTGTTTGATAGTATTTTGGTGTAGTTTGATTAAACAAATATGGCAAATAAATGTGTACAGTGTGACCACAAAATCAACCAATGAATTATTTGATGTAGTTTTGATCAAACACATAAAACATCTTGTGTCAAATAATTTGCGTAGTCTGACCCTACCTTAAGTTTTTATATGAAATTTGGCTATAATATTCCTAATTTACAGTATCCTTATATATTTCGGGAATAGCCGGGTACCCGGGAATGTAGAACAAAATTTCCCGATTCCCGGAAATCAAAAAAGGTCAGGAAATTAAAAACCCTATATTCAAGTCGTAATATAGCATTAAAAATAAATACCAGGCGCTTTCTTGGGATTTAAATCAACAATAGCATTTTCGATCTCTCGAATCTCAAAACGTAGGGGTACGGCTGCTCCAAAATGGGGTGCAACAGGTGGCAACTCAATTGCTTCGTTTGATGTGTTCGGTGTAAATACTTTTTTTAAATGATTAACAAACAGATTCCCTTTTTCAGTATCATTTCTTGCCCAACCACCACTTGAATTTCGCAAGGTGGACTTACATATAACGGGTCTTTTAAGACTATGGTGACAATTTGTATCAGCTCCGATAATCACTGGACTTCGGGCCTGGTTTGTTTGGTGGTTCAACCTGGTCATGGCCATGTAGCTTGAGAGCAGTCACATCTTACCTGCATCTTTCTCCCAAATGTCAGCTACTATATCTTATTCGCTATAGTCAGGGAGAATGAAGATATTAAGATGTTCATAGCCAAAATGTAAGATCTTATTTTACCTGTGCCTTTTATAAACAAGAGCTTATACTCTTTGGCGTTTAGTCCACGTATTTCGCTATTGTGTATCCATGGCGCCTGGACCAACGCAATAACCTCCCCATGCTCAGCAATTTGGAGGAACAAAGCAGCAGACCCTGTTTCAGAGTGGTGAAGGTTCACTTGGATGGTCTGGATCGTAGATCGTTACACCAGGGTTTCTCCTGTTGACCTTTTGCTGTTGTTTGTTTTTGTTTTAAAATAATTGTGTTTTCCATTTGATTCAGACGAATATGTGCGTAAGGAAATGGATCCATACAGTGACGGCGTACATGTACATGGAAAATAAGTATTTCAACCGACCATTTGTAAGAAAATGTATCATGAAGTCTTTTCATATACCCGAGATACTCCATTTTAACGTCATCTGCGAACATCAGTATATTACAATATTTTATTACTTCAGGTAAATCGTTAATGGAAAGTTAAAATAAAATGGCTCCGAGGTGACTTTCATGCGAACACCGGATTTTAACAAAATATTTCTCGAATTTGTAGAATTTAATTTTACGTACAGTGTTCTGCATAAAATATATGATATCGAGCCCTTAGCGCCAAATTATCGTAAGCGACATTTTCTAAATTTTTTTTATTATAAAAATTTAAATTTTATGGACCGATGTTTTAGTGTTCTCAGAATATCAAAATTGTAAATAACTTCAAAATTATAGGGGGTAAGATTTTATCGTAAGTCAATGTTTACATTTTACAGTAAACTAATTTTATCGTAAGCGACACACAGTGGTATAGAAAAAAAAGAGGGAAATAAATCTGTAACTTCTAAAGGGTTAGATTGGTTTGAATGAAATTTCACATTCGCTAAGTGTTGTCAAGTTTAAGTTTTGAACGTGGACCTCATGGGCCCACCAGGGGCGCGACCAAGGGTCCTCAAAGTAGGACACCTCGGGTATGTTACATTTTTAAAACGATCCTATTTCTTCGTTTGTGTTTCGATTTAAAAAAATTACACATATAGAATATTCTTATCGAGCACTACCTCGCACAGTGGGGGATCTGAGAGAAAAGGTGGAAATAAAACTGTAACTTCTAAACGGATAAACCGATTTTAACAAAAATTTCCATGGCTATAGAGGATAAGTTTAAGTTTTGAATTTGTAATTATAACACCAGTGGGGCACCTCGGGTATATCAAAAATTAAAAATGATGACAATTTTTTGTTCGCGATCCGATTTAAAATATTTTTATATATATGGAATCTACTAGACGAGATCTACAAAAAAACATTTTATGTTTTTTTACCTACCTTGATCTGCTTTTTTGCTAATAACGGATCCAATTCTATCCCGATTTTCTTGAATTATCTTTTTTTGAATTAACAACAAATTTACTAATAATCGTAAGAATAAACAGTTTAACAATTTTTTCGCCATTTTTTTCGAAAAAAAAGTACTTACCTTAATTTCAAATTATACAGAAAATAAGGAATGGATTTATATTTTTCTGAAAGATAACATTTTGGAAAATATTATAAAAGCAAAATAATATCAAAATTCGTATTATTTCGTGGTCCTATTTTTTATATAAATTTCAACTTTAGACAACATTTTCTCAAATCGCATAGCTGCTTTCGAAAAATTAAGACCTGTTTTGTATGTTCCAATATGTTCTTCAATATTGTGCAAAGGGATTTCATAGCCCCGAGCTTAGTGCCTTCAATAAATCAAAAAATCTAAAAAATCCCAATTTTGGGATTTTCGGAAAGTATTTTGGGAATTGTGGGATTGTCATTAACAATTCACAAATATCTTTTTCACTTTTGGATTTGGATCGAATGTTTATATATAAGTGTAAAATTTCATTAAAAACGATTCATAAACATAACTTTTATTGCATTTTAAAAATTTAAAATTTTCCAAAAAAAAAATAACCATACTTTATTATTCCCATATTTTCCGCTAGTCTCATTAATGGCTTTAAAATACATAACTCACAGTAATTAGCATCATCTTGTAGTGTTCACCGGTATTTGGGCGTGCAGCTGTCGTCAAGGCAGTGCAAAAAATGTATTACAAAACGGCAAGATTTTATTATTTCAATTGGAGACGATAATGGATCATTGTATTACAATTACAAAACACAAACTATGTAGAAGAAATTTTAAATCAGAAAACAGCTTTGTTGGATCCACTGAATGGCTTACAAATGATTTATTTACTTTTTTACTTTGTGCAATACTGGTTTCAAAAAAAGATGGTACGCCAAATTATAATCAGTTGCTGCTTGCTGGTTTGACGAAATTAAACCAAAATGGGTTTTAACTCGAAGCATAGATCCACAATACGTTTAACGGCTATTGGCAGCCATCGAGTATCACAAGTTTGTGAGGCTCTTGTCCATTATATAACGATGAATATAATGTGTGATAAAAATATTGTCTTGAAAGGGAATTTGCTAGACATTTTAACTTTCACATATAAAATACTCTATTCCATTGTGAAGTATTTGATATTGGCAATTGTTATTTGTTCTTTTAATACTGGACAATTCTTGAGTATGTATAAAAGCTAAATGAAAAACAGTAATGAATTAAAATAAAAATGGCTCACAAATATAAATTTAGCCTTTTTATTTTTATTTACTCTTTAGTCTCGAAATTTTGGATTTAGCCTTTTTTAATTTCAAAATTTTGAAAAAAGAGTAAATAAAAAGGCTAAAAGTAAATAAAAACTCCAAATTTAGACTGGCAACACTGGCTATAATATTTTACGAAAACTTAGCTTCCAGAAAGAATAAATTCCTTATACATCCTCTTAAAAATTTTTGCGATAACTTAAAAAGAAAAAAGTTATTTTTTCCCAAAAAATTAGCGAAAAATCGCATTTTTAAAATTTTTTAAATTCAAATGCATATAAACTTAGTCATTACTTTTAAACAATTATTTTTCTATTTGACACATACATATGCTGTTAGTCCAATAAAGGAAAACTGGAGAAAATCGGGAAATATTTGGATACGCTGTTATCAAAAAACTGGAGTAGGGTGGGTAAAAATCTTGAAAATTTAATTTTCAAATGCGAATATCTCCTAAGCTATAAGAGATAATTGATAGTGCTCTGTGTGGAGATTCTATACATGTAATTTTTTTGAAATCGGAACACAAACGAAGAACATGCTTCCCATCCAAACCGACTGTTAAAAATGTAACATACCCGAGGTGTCCTACTTTGAGGACCCTTGGTCGCGCCCCTGGTGGGCTCATGAGGCCCAAGTTCAAAACTTAAACTCAACAACACTTCTACTCTGTGCATGTGAAATTTCATTCAAATCGGGCATACCGTTTAGTAGTGACATATTTATTTCCCTCTATTTTATTTTCTATACCACTGTGCGACGCATTAGATCGCATTTACACAGTCCATCCAAGAAACGATGAGTGTTTCTTTTTGCGTTTGCTATTTGTCAACGTTCGTGGCCCAACATCATTCCAAGATTTGCGAACTATAAATAGTGAATTGTATGAAACTTATAGCGAAGCGTTTCAATGCTTGCGATTGCTAAATAATGACACTCATTGGAAATACACCCTCGGATATACTGTGCTTTCGTCAAATGCTCATCAAATACGAACACTTTGTTCGATAATTAGCTCAACATGCTTCCCATCCAAACCGACTGATTTGTGTAGTCAATGCAAAGATGCCATGTGTAATGGTATTTTGCATCAGATGCGTATTAGAACATCAACTCCAAATTAGCAACTAAGCGAGGAAATTTACAACGAGGCTTTAATATTAATTGTGGATATGTGCTTGATGATGTCGAACAAGGTATTATCCGATGCATTTAATCAAGAGTTGCGACTTGAAAAACAATATGATTGCGATAACAATAAACATTGATGTCGACGAATTGAAGTTTAATATTCAAAGTGAAATTGCTGTCGAATTGATAACGTAAAATTCGGTGGATTCCGTTACTTCCCAAGATGATGTCGTCAAGTATCCTACCGAGTTGGAATTACCCGGATTACCGCCTCACAATCTCCAAATGAAAGTCGGATCGGTAATCATAATGTTACGAAACATAAACAAACCACGTCTTTGTAATGGCACGCGACTTGCGGTAAAAAAAAATCTGATGAATAACGTCATCGAAGCAACAATGGTTAAAGGATATTACAAATGAGAAGACGTTTTGATACCACAGCTCATAATGGCTCCGACCGACATTCCATACGATTTTAGACGCTTGCAGTCTACGGTACGGATTGCATTCGCAATGAAAATTGACAAATCTCAACGGCAGTCATTGCGACATTAATTGCGCGCCAGGCAACAAAACAAGAAATGTAGAAAATCAATCGAAAAAAGTATTTCTTTATTTTAATTGGTTACCTGAACAAGTATTGGGCTAGAATTAGTGGCGTAACTGATTGTCCCAAATGTTATGCCTGACACAACAACTAACACATTGATTTACATGTATTTTGTTGTTGCAACACTTAGAATTTTGACTTAGGTTTATCATTCAAAAATACGTTTTTTCTGTTTTTAACTATTTTTACACATTTCTAACAGCTTCTCACAAATTGAACACAAAGATATTTTTAATTTGGACTAACGTCTGTCGGGTCAGTTAGTTAATAATAAAAACAGACTGCTATCTGGTGATTTTATACAAACATTGCCGGTCATTCAAATCGATCGACACTGTTGTCGAACCAGATGAAGCAGTCAACTATCCTGTTGATTTTTTAAATACACTGGATTTACCAGGAATGTCACCTCATAACTTGAGATTAAAAATTGGATACAAAAAAATCATGAGCAATGTAATTCAAGATACCATTCTGAGCTGCAAATTTCTCACATCTTAAAACTTTCCGCATGAAACGATTGAATTGTAACAAAAACAGTATAAAATGAAACAAAATACGTTTTTTCTCACACAAGTGTTTCTGTATCTTTACTTTGCGAGATTTATCTGTCATTTAAATAAGAGAGAAAAAGTGTTTCTGTAACAATATTTTGCGAAAATTTTCTCACAAGAACTGTCAAAACAAGTCAAATTTCAAATTTGTGCGAGAAAAACAAAATTTTAAAAAATATAAATTTTTAATTTCGTATATATAAATATCGATCAAAATCAGATATGTAAGTAGCAAAGAGTTTGAATAAAATAATTATATATACACTAGGGTGGCCCTTAATAAACGAAAGTTGGATTTTGGCCATTCTCACCCTCCAGTTTGGTGAACATTAGTAAAAAAAAATCATCCTGAAAAATTTTTAGCTAAATCGGTTGGGGATAAGACGTTCCGCAAGCCCTCTGAAGTTTTGAGATGCATTTACGAGGGGAAAAAATGATTTTTTTTCAGTTTTTGTAAAAATTTTGCAATTAAAAATTACTTTTGCAATTTAATTTAAAATAATCGAAATGTGTACGTAATTGTCGTTCTAATGAGGCATAAAACACTGAAATTGGTCAAAAAATTTTAAAGTTTTAAAAATTCGCCAGGGCATTAACGTGTCTCAGGAAACTAGAACAAGAAAGTTAGGAACAAAATTAACATATTTTGATAAATATTAAAATAAAAGCTCATTTTTACCTAAAATATGTCCATATTTACTTGTATATGAGTTTTTGTCTTCATAGGATACCGTTAACCTATTCTTAGGTATGAACAAAAAAATAAAATATTTTTAACGGCAGTTTCAAAACCCCATTTCCAATTTTTTAAAAATTTTGTTAAACAAATTTCATCTCCTTGGGATTTATTGACAACATAATAAGGAATAAAAATCTGAAAAAAGTATGTCAATACCTCCTATAGGAGGTAAAATTTGAAATTTTCGAGTAAAATTATTTGCCAAATTTTTTGGCGAATGAGCTCTATTTCATTACTCTTATGAATTTTAAGCAAAACTTATTTAGAATATTATAGTCCAGATAATTCTAGATACACTCGGAAACTTTTACTAAAATCGGAAAACGTTAACGCTTAAATCGTGAAGGTCAAATGTCAAATTTTTCAATATTTGGAATTTCTCTTGGAAATATTTGTATATTTTTGGGGCGATTTTTATGAAATTTAACAATAATATAACACAAAGCCTAGTATTTACAAAAACAGCAGAAAAACTAAAATTAACCCTATATAGCACTTGGGGTAAAAATTACCCCAAACTTCTAAAACCATAAAAAAAATTATGATTTTAAAAGTTTGGGGTCATTTTAACCCCAAGTGCCATTAAGTGTTAATATCCACTCTTGTGCTGTTATTATAAACCCTAGAGTTTATGTTAATTTTTCTTAAGTTCTTAAGTCGAAGGGTGGTAGGAACACAGATCTGGTATATATATAAAGTAAAACGGGATGCTTGAGGTCAATGGCCTTTAGTGGAAAATATTGGTATTCTCGAGACAAAAACATGATACATCATACTTTAAGATCCGACTGTAAATGCCAAAGATATAACGAAAAATGTAAAAAGGCGAAACCTACATTTGGCAAATGTAGGGTAGGGTAACTGCCTTGCAGAAATACATTATATTAGGGGGTGTACGGCACACTTTTTTTTTTGCTTGTGAGGTGGTACGTTCTAATACACATGTATGTACACAACAATGTGTTTCTAAATTATTTTTTAAATTCAGCAATTATATGCGCCACACTACACTTTTTGCTTTTTATTTAAATTATGACAATCAATAAAACACAATTCTTATATTTTAGAACTTTAATTTTTTTTTAGCTCTTCACTTTTTTTATTATAATTTCATCTTTCGTTAAAGTTTCTTTTGCATTTGACACTTAATTGCTGGAAATATTCCAGTAAGAACAAAATCTGTGTAGTCGCATTCAAATACAGAAACACTTTTCTCACCCATCGAGAAACGATTGAATTTTTTGTTTCACAGTTCATGTGAGAAATTTTACGATGCGAGAAATGAAGAAACGAGCTACACAATTATTATTTTTTTAATTTTTTTTTTATTTTATCTCAATGCATCCAAAGTTTAGTGATAACCAAGGCAAGGATTTTCATGCACTAAAAAATTAAAAATATGTACTATAAAGAGAGAAAATATCCACTAAAAATGACAAAAATATGCAATAAAAACAAGTTTTTTATTTAAAATATATTTATTAATAAACGAAAAATATAAATTTCCGTAATCGTAAAAACTTATATGGGGGCTATGAAGAATAATGGACCGATTCTAACCAAATTCAATAGATTTCTTCCTTGGAGCAATAGAAAAGATTGTACCAAATTTTTAAGATCCGACTGTAAATGGCAAAGATATAACGAAAAATGTAAAAAGGCGACCCCTACGTTCGGCAAAAAAAAATATGTTCGTAACTGTCTTGCAGAAATACATTATATTAGGGGTGTACGGGGATTTTTCTTGAGGTACGGTCTAATGTACAGTGTACATTAGGCTGGTTCATAAACAAAAAACTTTGGATTTTGTTATAGGACAACCGGAATATATATTAAGCACCGTGAAAAAATGGCGCAATGGTCGCTACCGGCCCCAGAAGTTTGGTGTTTTTGAAAAAATCACTGCCTTCCTAAGTTTTTCTATGTGGGTTATTTTTATACCCTTCAGCTTCGTGAGAAGGGTATATATAAGTTTGTCATTCCGTTTGTAATTTCTACATTTTTCATTTCCGACCCTATAAAGTATATATATTCTGGATCCTTATAGATAGCGGAGTCGATTAAGCCATGTCCGTCTGTCTGTCTGTCTGTCTGTCTGTCTGTCTGTCTGTCTGTCTGTCTGTCTGTCTGTCTGTCTGTCTGTCTGTCTGTCTGTCTGTCTGTCTGTCTGTCTGTCTGTCTGTCTGTCTGTCTGTCTGTCTGTCTGTCTGTCTGTCTGTCTGTCTGTCTGTCTGTCTGTCTGTCTGTCTGTCTGTCTGTCTGTCCGTCTGTCTGTCTGTTGAAATCAATTTTCTGAAGGCCCCAGATATCTCCGGGATCCAAATCTTCAACAATTCTGTCAGACATACTTTCGAGAATTTTGCTATTTAAAATCAGCAAAATCCGTCCATAAATAACGGAGATATGAGCAAAAATCCGAGACAACCTCTGAAAATTTCATCAAAAAACACAATGTATTGCATGCTTTGACAAAAAAACAACAAAACGTATGCTTGGATGTGCAAGCTTTGTGTATTTTGTTTTTTTTTTGTTTTGTTTCTTTTGGCGTTGTTGTTGTTTTTTATACAACTAAAGTTTAGTTTGGTTGTGTGTTGGTTTTTTTGACAAAAAATCAACAAATCGTATGTTTGAATGTGCATGCTTTGCGTATTTTGTTTCTTTTGGCGTTGTTGTTGTTTTTTATACAATTAAACGTATGTTTGGATGTGTGTTGGTTTCATTGCCTTGCGTATTTTGTTTTTTCTTTTGGTGTTTTGTTTCGCTTGGCGTTGTTGTTGTTTTTTGTGTTCTTGATAAATTTAGGATGCTGTACGCTGAAAGTGGGCAATGTACATACATATATACTAATTATAAAAAATAATAATGCATCCACAACAAAGGTGAAGGGTATATAAGATTCGGCATAGCCGAATATAGCACTCTTACTTGTTTTATTTTCGATTTTTCAAAAACGAAGGGCAGTTTTGTGTGAGGTTACGATAAACAAAAATGCAATTTAATTTAAAAGAATCGAAATGTGTACGTAATTATCATTCTAATAAGATATAAAAGACAAAAATTGGTTAAAAAATTTTAAAGTTATTAAAAAATCGCCAGGCCATTAACCTTCGCTTTACCAATACCCACCCGGGTGACCACATCGTTTTTATTGGTTTAATATTTTTTTTAATTTTGTTTCGGTTTAAATGAAATTTGTACAAATTTTAGAGTTCTATAGAATTTAATAGAAACATTTTAAACTTTTTATAAGGTTTTTTCAATTTTTTAAAATTTCGTTCGTCGCATATATTTATAGAAGTGTAGTGTCACCCGGGTGGGTATTGGTAAACCATGAACATAAAAAACCTTTGGTAAAGCGAAGGTTAACGTGTCTCAGGCCACTAGAACAAGAAATTTAGGAAGAAAATTGACATATTTTGAGAAATATTAAAATAAAAGCTTATGGATATATTCTAATCCATATTTACTTGTATATGAGTTTTTGTCTTCATAGGCTACAGTTAGCCTATTAGCAGGTATAACCAAAACTAAAATATTTTTTTTAACATGGGGATTTATTGACAACATAATAGGAAATAAAAATATGAAAAATGTATGTCAATACCTCCTATAGTTTTTCCGTACCTGCGTTATAAATTTTGCGATTTTCGAGAAAAACTCATATTTTGGCGAGTGAGCCCAATTTCCTTACTGTTATTAATTTTAAGTAAAATCTGTTCAGAATATTATAGTTCTGGTAATTTTAAATATAGTCTGAAAGTTTTCCTAAAATCGGAAAACGTTAACCCTTAAATCGTGAAGGTCAAACGGAAAATTTTTCAATATTTGGAATTTCTCATCGAAAGATAGCGAAATGTTATATATTTTTGGTCCGATTTTGTGGAAACTTATGAAAAATATAACACAAAGTCTTGTATTTACAATAACAGCACAAAAATGGAAATTAACCCTTAATAGCAATTGAGGTTAAAATGACCCTCAACTTTTAAAATCACGAAAAACACAGTCATTTTGAGCCCAAGTGCTATTAAGGGTTAATTTCCATTTTTGTGCTGTTATTGTAAATACAAGACTGTGCCCAAAAATATATAAAATTTCGCTATCTTTCGATGAGAAATTCCAAATATTGAAAAATTTTCCCTTTGACTTTCACGATTTATGGGTTAACCTTTTCCGATTTTAAGAAAACTTCCAGACTATATGTAAAATTACCTGAACTATAATATTCTGAACAGATTTTACTTAAAATTGATCTCATTCGCCAAAATATTGCCAAAAAATTAATTTTTATCGAAAATCGCAAAATTTATATCGCAGGTACGGAAAAACTATATGAGGTATTGTCATACTTTTTTCACATATGTTGTCAATAAATCCCCATATGATGATCAAAAAATTCTGAAATTTGTTTAACAAAATTTTAAAAAATTTTAAATTGGAGTTTTGAAACTGCCGTTAAAAAAATATTTTTTTTTGGTTATTCCTGCTAATAGGTTAACTGTATGCTACGAAGACAAAAACTCATATACAAGTAAATATGGATATATTCTAAGTAAAAATAAGCTTTAATTTTAATATTTCTCAAAATATGTTAATTTTGTTCCTAAATTTCTTGTTCTAGTGGCCTGAGACACGTTAATGGCAAAATTTTTACAAAAAAGGAAAATTTGCATTTTTCCCCCAATTTCGTTCTCACGAAGTTTAACCCTCGTGCGGCACGCCAGTTTTTAACCGATCGAAAATTTTTAAACCTCACACAAAATTGCCCTTCGCTTTTGAAAAAACGAAAATAAAAAATAACCCACATAGAAAAACTTAGAAAGGCAGTGATTTTTTCAAAAACCTTAATAAAAAAATTAAAAAAATGATGCGCCATTTTTTCACGGCGCTTTATATATATTCCGGTTGTCTTATAACAAAATCCAAAGTTTTTTGTTTATGAACCATGATAAAAATATGTATATCCAAAAGCAAATTAAATATGAAATAAAATGGAAAAATATGCTTAATATATGCATTTAAAAGAGAAATATGCAAAATATGCATTTATAACGAAATATGCAACAACAAATCGATGCCATTTTGTTGCAAATTCTTCGATTCGGAAAGATAAATTGTCAAAAGTAATTTTGAGTTACTGACTATAACCATATTAATGTATGTTAAATTTATATGAAAATATCTGTGGTCAATGCTATTTTTAGAAATGTTATTAGTAAGGGGCGGAGTTTTTTGCATTTATTATTGGAAAATATGCGCCTAAAATATGCTTCAAATAAATTAAAATATCTAAAAAATGTCTAAAAAATTAAATTATACCCCGAATTAAATAGTTAAAGTTTTAAAATTATAATTGTTCTTCTGAGAAAACAGTGGATATATTAATATTTAGTGCTTCTATCTTACAACTAGCCTTTTAAAATCATTAAAATGTTGATCGTGATGTAAAGTAGGATCCAATCTTAATTTTTATCTTGTAATAACTCAACAGTTAAGCTGAGTAATTGTCACTAATGTCTGATCACTTGGCTGACTCCAATTTATATATTTTGGGCCATTTGGCACGTATGTGCTATTTGTAAAGCAGATATAACTCAATTGATTACTTTATACAACTTTGTCAACGCTAAAAGAAAGACAAATGGATATCCTTCTGTAATGAAATTCAACAATTGTGAATCTTCCGATGACGTTAACGTATGTAATATGTTTGCAGTTTTAGTACATATTCGGATGCACAATATGTCTCTGATAGTTACCCATACTTATTATACACTAACCGTTCTATATCGTTCCCGTATATTGACTCTGTTGATTTATTGGAAAGTTTAAATAAACTAAAAATTTCGTATAATTATGGTCCTGATGGTGTTCCAAGCTGCATCTTACATTATTGTGCTCAATCGTTGGTAAAACCATTAATAATGTTGTTCAACACATCCATTAAATATGGCTATTTTCCTAAAATTTGGAGGTCTTCTTACATTATTCCGTTATTTAAATCCGGTAATAAATCTGATATCTCCAATTATAGAGGCATTGCTAAACTCAGTGCAATTCCTAAGATTTTTGAGAATTTTATCACTGATTACATGTACCATCAATCATCATCTATACTGTCATCGTGTCAACACGGATTTCGGAAAGGTTGTTCTACTACAACGAATGTCCTTCATCTTACAACTCATGTAAACCAAGGCTTTGTCCAAAGAAAACAAACTGATGCCGTATATACCGCTTTTAGTAAAGCTTTTGATAAAGTAAATCACAACCTTCTTTTTATTAAGCTGGACCTTCTGGGTTTAACATCTCGCAGCCTAAACTGGATAAAATCGTATCTTTTGGGTAGAACTCAATGTGTTAAATTCAATAATAAATACTCCAAAAATATTTTGGTTACTTCTGGTGTACCTCAAGGGAGCCACCTTGGTCCTATTCTCTTCTCCCTGTTCATCAATGACCTTCCGGATGTTTTAAATTTTTGCAACATTCTAATGTATGCGGATGATGTCAAAATCTTTTTGAGCTTCTCTCAATATGTGGATCATTTTTATCTCCAATCCGATCTCAACAATTTCTTTTTTTGATGCAGTCAAAACCTAATGGAATTAAACTTAAAAAAATGTAAACTTATGCGCTTTTCTAGAAGTAATTATATTCCCGCCAACTATACTTTGGGCAATTATCAGCTTGATTCTGTTGAAAGTTTTCTTGATCTTGGAATTTTACTAGACCATAAATTAAACTTTGTTTCGCATATTACTATGACAATAAATAAAGCCAGAGGTGTACTTGCATTTATAAAACGTTGTGCTAAGGAATTTAGCGACCCCTACATCACAAAACAACTTAACATCTCTTTAGTAAGACCTATATTGAAATATGGCTCTGTTATCTGGGATCCTTATTACAACATTCATATTCAGCGAATAGAATCTGTACAAAAACAATTCTTACTCTTCTGTTTACGTGGTTTACGTTGGAATCCTGAAATAAACCTTCCATCATACATTGATAGACTTAAGTTAATAAAATTGCCTACATTACACAGTAGAAGAACTATGCTTAATGTAACATTTATGATCAATATAATTAATGGTGAGGTCTGCTCCGAATTCCTTGTAAATAATGTTACTTTCAACGTCCCTCAACGATTGTCACGTCATTTCAAGCAACTGTATATCAAAAACGTTAGAACTAACTACGCCCAAGCTGATGCAATAAGGAGATTATACTGCGAATTCAATAATCTTTATCATCTAATTGATTTTTCTCTTAAAACAAGTGTAATTAAATATAACATTATTCGTTTTTTAAATGATTAATTATTTGTTGTACTTTTTGTAAATTCATTGTAATTATATACTATATATTTTCATAATAGTCTGTAAGGATTTAATCCATTGACTTAAATAAATAAATAAAATGTAATCTAGCGTAAAGAGAATTGTCACTTACCCCCATTTTCTCAAAATATCCACTAAAAATGACAAAAATATGCAATAAAAACAAGTTTTTTATTAGAAATATATTTATTAATAAACGAAAAATATAAATTTCCGTAATCGTAAATAACTTATATGGGGGCTATGAAGAATAATGGACCGATTCTAACCAAATTCAATAGATTTCGTCCTTGGAGCAATAGAAAAGATTGTACCAAATTTTTTCGAATTATCTTTGACAAAAAGACACGATTTCGTTACATCATATGTATACATCCGACGATAAATGCAGACTGTTCTGCATGTGTTATCGAATTACTTCGTTAGCTAAAGTTTAATTATTTCTTGCAAGCATTAATTTTCTGACATTAATTACATTGATATATCATATTTTAAGATCCGACTGTAAATGGCAAAGATATAACGAAAAATGTAAAAAGGCGACCCCTACGTTCGACAAAAGAAAATATGTTCGTAACTGTCTTGCAGAAATACATTATATTAGGGGTGTACGGGGATTTTTCTTGAGGTACGGTCTAATGTACAGTGTACACTAGGCTGGTTCATAAACAAAAAACTTTGGATTTTGTTATAGGACAACCGGAATATATATTAAGCACCGTGAAAAAATGGCGCAATGGTCGCTACCGGCCCCAGAAGTTTGGTGTTATTGAAAAAATCACTGCCTTCCTAAGTTTTTCTATGTGGGTTATTTTTTTATTTTCGATTTTTCAAAAACGAAGGGCAGTTTTGTGTGAGGTTACGATAAACAAAAATTTGCTATTTAATTTAAAAGAATCGAAATGTGTACGTAATTATCATTCTAATAAGATATAAAAAACAAAAATTGGTTAAAAAATTTTAAAGTTATTAAAAAATCGCCAGGCCATTAACGTGTCTCAGGCCACTAGAACAAGAAATTTATGAAGAAAATTAACATATTTTGAGAAATATTAAAATAAAAGCTTATTTTTACTTAGAATATATCCATATTTACTTGTATATAAGTTTTTATCTTCATAGGATACAGTTAACCTATTAGCAGGTATAACCAAAAATAAAATATTTTTTTAACGGCAGTTTCAAAACTCCAATTTAAAATTTTTTAAAATTTTGTTAAACAAATTTAAGAATTTTTTGATCATCACATGGGGATTTATTGACAACATAATAGGAAATAAAAATATGAAAAATGTATGTCAATACCTCCTATAGTTTTTCCGTACCTGCGATATAAATTTTGCGATTTTCGAGAAAAACTCATATTTTGGCGAGTGAGCCCAATTTCCTTACTGTTATTAATTTTAAGTAAAATCTGTTCAGAATATTATAGTTCTGGTAATTTTAAATATAGTCTGAAAGTTTTCCTAAAATCGGAAAACGTTAACCCTTAAATCGTGAAGGTCAAACGGAAAATTTTTCAATATTTGGAATTTCTCATCGAAAGATAGCGAAATGTTATATATTTTTGGGTCGATTTTGTGGAAACTTATGAAAAATATAACACAAAGTCTTGTATTTACAATAACAGCACAAAAATAGAAATTAACCCTTAATAGCAATTGAGGTTAAAATGACCCTCAACTTTTAAAATCACGAAAAACACAGTCATTTTGAGCCCAAGTGCTATTAAGGGTTAATTTCCATTTTTGTGCTGTTATTGTAAATACAAGACTTTGTGCCCAAAAATATATAACATTTCGCTATCTTTCGATGAGAAATTCCAAATATTGAAAAATTTTCCCTTTGACTTTCACGATTTATGGGTTAACCTTTTCCGATTTTAGGAAATCTTCCAGACTATATGTAAAATTACCTGAACTATAATATTCTGAACAGATTTTACTTAAAATTGGTCTCATTCGCCAAAATATTGCCAAAAAATTAATTTTTCTCGCAAATCGCAAAATTTATATCGCAGGTACGGAAAAACTTATGAGGTATTGTCATACTTTTTTCACATATGTTGTCAATAAATCACCATGTGATGATCAAAAAATTCTGAAATTTGTTTAACAAAATTTTAAAAAATTTTAAATTGGAGTTTTGAAACTGCCGTTAAAAAAATATTTTTTTTTTTTGGTTATTCCTGCTAATAGGTTAACTGTATGCTACGAAGACAAAAACTCATATACAAGTAAATATGGATATATTCTAAGTAAAAATAAGCTTTAATTTTAATATTTCTCAAAATATGTTAATTTTGTTCCTAAATTTCTTGTTCTAGTGGCCTGAGACACGTTAATGGCAAAATTTTTACAAAAACTGAAAATTTGCATTTTCCCCCAATTTCGTTCTCACGAAGTTTAACCCTCGTGCGGCACGCCAGTTTTTAACCGATCGAGTTTATCGTAACCTCACACAAAACTGCCCTTCGTTTTTGATAAAACGAAAATAAAAAATAACCCACATAGAAAAACTTAGAAAGGCAGTGATTTTTTCAAAAACCTTAATAAAAAAATTAAAAAAATGATGCGCCATTTTTTCACGGCGCTTAATATATATTCCGGTTGTCTTATAACAAAATCCAAAGTTTTTTGTTTATGAACCATGATAAAAATATGTATATCCAAAAGCAAATTAAATATGAAATAAAATGGAAAAATATGCTTAATATATGCATTTAAAAGAGAAATATGCAAAATATACATTTATAACGAAATATGCAACAACATCGATGCCATTTTGTTGCAAATTCTTCGATTCGGAAAGATAAATTGTCAAAAGTGATTTTGAGTTACTGACTATAACCATATTAATGTATGTTAAATTTATATGAAAATATCTGTGGTCAATGCTATTTTTAGAAAAGTTATTAGTAAGGGGCGGAGTTTTTTGCATTTATTATTGGAAAATATGCTTCAAAAAAATTAAAATATGACCTAAACATTTTAAAAATATGCACTTATATTTTTGTGCAGAAACATAAGGTAATAAACTATGGATCGCGCAATGTCTAAAAAATTAAATTATACCCCGAATTAAATAGTCAAAGTTTTAAAATTATAATTGTTCTTCTGAGAAAACAGTGGATATATTAATATTTAGTGCTTCTATCTTACAACTAGCCTTTTAAAATCATTAAAATGTTGATCGTGATGTAAAGTAGGATCCAATCTTAATTTTTATCTTGTAATAACTCAACAGTTAAGCTGAGTAATTGTTACTAATGTCTGATCACTTGGCTGACTCCAATTTATATATTTTGGGCCATTTGGCACGTATGTACTATTTGTAAAGCAGATATAACTCAATTGATTACTTTATACATCCCATGTAATCTAGCGTAAAGACAATTGTCACTTACCCCCATTTTCTCAAACTCTGGTTATTTTTTATCGTGACGATAAACTGACAGTTCTCATACAAAAAAATGTTAATCGGAGGTTTATCGTTTAACATTTTAATAACCTGATATTGAGAAACTGGGGGCATTTGTCTCTGTTATAATATGTGAAGTTACAAAATCTTTCGACGACGGAATCTCTTATAAATCGAAATTGCAATGAAAACAAATAAGAATGCTTTCGATACATTTTATGTGCTGTTTTTATAATACAAGCGAGTACTTGATTGAAAATGTTACATATATTTTGGTTTTGTTAAACTTCCACTCAAAGTACTCGCTTGTATTATAAAAACAGCACTTTAATGAATTTTTGATACTTAAAAACAACTCGAAACTTTTTTGAAGCAAAATATTTAGAAACGATAGTTTTCAATTGCTGAACTAAAGAACTTAATTCTAGTTTATCAATGTTGAAAGAAGTTAGTCGATAATATTTAATCCTATTCCTATAACAAATTCGACAAAAAACTTTTTTCGAGGCAATATGTTGCCCATTGACGACAAACAAATATAGTTTTATTAAAAACTTGGATATTATACATATAAATATTCATTCTGAAGTAAAATATAACAAAATATGCATTATCAATAAAATATGCAAAAATATGCACTAACAAATCGATGCCATTTTGCAGCAAAATGTGTGATTTGGATAGATAATTAGTCTACATTGTATTTGAACGTTCGAGAAATAACATGTATTTGCATATAAATAAATACAATTATTATTTACCATTAAAATAATATTGTGGTGTAACTTAGGATTTAAAGAAATATAAAAGATCGTGTACACGGCTTATGAGCGAAGGAATAAAGTAAAAGACAAAAGTAAAAATAGTAATTAAAGAGAATAACATAGTTATAAAAGGAGTTAACGAAAATATTATAAACGATGACAGGGTGCCACAGTACTCCCCGGCTAGATGAAAGCTACCGGAACCTTATTGGGAAATTAACACGTCGGCCGTGACGGGTAGTTTTCGTCGATAATATTGGAGAGTTGTGTTGACTTGATGACGGTTGATTCGCTTGCAAGGGATTGCTTTGTGCCGGTGTTGAAAGTTGAGGAGTTTGTGGTCGTTTGATGTTGATTTGTTCGGTTTAAAATGTTTGTATCGGAACACTCGATAAAAGCTGGTTAGAGTCTGTCAATGTTAATGTTGACGTGACGGGTACCCATATTGATAGTGAAATACTTTGCTGTTTTTCGCACAATGCTGAATGGGCCATTATAGGGATGCGTTAACGAAGGGCGTATTGAATCGTTCCGTACAAAAACATGAGACGACGAACTTAGAGAAGGACTCACGAATGTTTTCGATTCCGCATGGTGTGATGTGTCTGTTGGACGAAGCTTTTGCATTGCTGCACGAAACTGAGCGACGACTTCACTTGTTGCTACCGACGGTTTGGTGTTGCAGAAAAATTCACCGGGAATTCTTAAATTCGTCCCATATACGAGTTCGGCTGGAGAGGCGTTAATCTCGGGCTTAAAAACTACACGTAGACCAAGTAATATCGATGGAAGGCTATGAACCCATTTTGCTGGATCTCTGCAAAGGATTGCGGCCTTTAATACGCGGTGCCACCTCTCTACTATACCATTCGACTCAGGATGATACGGCGTCGTACGGAGATGAGAAGCACCAATTAAAGTTGTTAACTCAGCACAAATATGCGATTCAAATTGTTTTCCTCGATCTGATGTAATTTTTGCGGGGACGCCAAACCAGGCAATCCAGCTATGCAAAATTGCTTTCGCGACAGTTTCGGTTGCCATGTCAGGCATTGGTACAGCCTCAGGACATCTCGTAAACCGGTCGATAATTGTCAAACAATATCGTTGGCCATCGCACAGCGGAAATGGTCCTACAATGTCCACATTAATGTGTGAATACCGTTCCTTTGGCGGATCGTACTTTGATGTATGAGATGGAGCTGGACCTTTGAGCGTTGGCATGCGATGCAGCTGCGAACAAATTTTGCCGTATCTTTATGCATCGATGGTCAGACAAAACGGGCCATTAATAATTTTGTCGTTGCTCGAATTCCAGGGTGAGACAAACCATGAACGATAGATAAAATCTGCTTACGAAACGATTTTGGAATGAAAGGACGGACGTTTTTTGCTGAAGTATCACAAACCAAATTTTGCTCTGAATCTGAAAATGCAAAAGATGATAATTTGAGAGAGTTAGTGGTTCTACCTGATTGTAAATTCTTTAACTCTTCGTCATCTCTCTGCTCTGCGGCAATTCTGGAGTAGTCGACGCTTTGATTTAATAACTGAATACGAGATAGAAAATCCGCTGTTGCATTTTGGCCGAAAGGCGGTTTTGGCAACGTCTTCAGGGTGGACCGGGACCTGATGGATGGCCTTTTGGAGGTCTATTTTTGAAAAAAAACTTTCTTACCTAATAAAATCCGACAAGTACGGGAGCGGGTATCGGTCACGGATGGTTTATGCATTTAATGCCCTGTAATCGCCACATGGTCTCCATGTGCCATTGGCTTTTTGCACCATGTGCAACGGACTAGACCAGTTACTTCTAGACGGTTGGCAAATTCCAGCTTTTGTAAGTACGTCGAATTCAGCTCGTGCTGCAGACAATTTCTCTGGAGATAAACGTCGTGCTCGGGAATGTACCGGCTGGCCTGTCGTGTCGATTCGATGAAAGATTGTGGATTTGGTAGTAGTTCCATGAGCGATCTTCGTAATATCGGCAAAATCACGTAAAATATCATGACACGTATCAGATGTATTAATCTCTGCAGTCCTCAACTCGGAGAAGGCTACTGGAGTCGGATTGTTCTCCGTCATTGTTTCGATTAGACGATTGCGGCGCAAATCAATTAACAGATCGTAAAATCGCAGTACTGTGCCACCCTGTCCTTATATAATATTTTCGTTAACTCCTTTTATAACTTTTTTTTTTGAGATTACGTTAATTTGCCTAGCTGACACGGCATCCATAATAGAATCTGCGATTCTTGTAAATTCAGTTGCCGGTCCGCTCGATGCAGCAACAACAGGTTGCACAACGTCTGGAAGTAGTTTTTTCCATAAACTTTTGAGAGCGATATCTCCAAGAGTAGAACCAGCAACGCGTTTCATTTCGTTGTAGAGTTCCGATGGCTTTTTGTCGCCAAGTGGCAACTCGGAAAGCAGACGATTAAGTCTGCGCTGCTCGATGTCTGCAAAATGATAAATTATTTTCTTACTGATGTAATCGTATCGCTCGTTTTGAGGCATCTCAGCAATGACCTCGGACAATTGTGAAATGATGCTCGCATCTAAAGCTGCCAAGACTGTTGCTGTTTTTTATTTGTCGCTCGAAATTCCTGATGCAGTGAACCAGAATTCCATGGTTGTAAACCATGATTCAACGTTTGAACTGGCCATCTGTGGTAATGGAAGCCGTGAAATTAGTCTGCTTTTACACAGGGCAAGTTTTCTTGCGCAAGTCTAGAGTTTATGGGAGAGAGAGGCAAGAAGAAAGAAGAGGGGTACACACTTGCTTGTACTGGCAAGTCTCTTCAATTCTCTTTTGTTTTCTAATTTTCACTATGGCGTCTATTAGGTTTTGACATACAAAATTGAACACAGACTTGCTGTGTGTAAACAGTCAAGCAAGTTTAAAAGGGAATCGAAGAGACTTGCTTCAAGTAAACTTGCTGTGTGTAAAAGCAGACTTAGCGGAGGCTGGTGATTCTGCACGTGGTTTAGATGTATCGTTGGTCGACTCGGATAATGCAACAGTTGATGGATTGCCACTGTCGTTTAGATCAGTCATTTTGTAACCTTAAAAAATTCGAAAAATTTCGATATGTACCGTTATGGCAGAACGGCGTACAGAAAAACTAATGACTTTAATTCTTTAAAAAATCTTTATCGCGACACCACAGTATCACCAATTTAGTAAATTTATTATTTACCATTAAAAGAATATTGTGGTGTTAATTTTAAACGATTTTATTAATTAATACAATAAAGTAACTTAGGATTTAAAGAAATATAAAAGATGAGTGAGATCGTGTACACGGCTTATAAGCGAAGGATTAAATAAAAATAGTAATTAAAGAGAATAACAAAGTTATAAAAGGAGTTAACGAAAATATTATAAACGATGACAGGGTACCACATATACATTAATATTAAAAATATTCGAATATGTATTCATCGACACTAAAAAAAAATTTTTGTTTAAAAGAAAATCAAACTGGGCAATACGATATAGTAGTGATGCTAATTTATTCGGAAATCCTGTGTATTTGAGTAAAATTGATTTAATATTTTTGCCTACACGTATACATTTACGTGAAAATCAAACAACTGATCATTAATTATTTATTAATTTTATATTTTATAGGGTACAATATGAAAACTGCCCAAATAGATGGACATTTCATCCAGCTGCACTGGTTAAAGTTCTATCGTTTCGAGTTGGTGATTTGGTTACTATAATTAATGATTCAGCAAAAGTTCAACAATTGCAAAAAGGACATGGAGAATGGATTGAATTGATGCGTTATGTATGAATATTTTTTGATAATTTTATTATGATTACAATATAGTTTAAATTTATTTCAGGCGCTTGGTAAACTATGTAAAGTAATCAAAGTGTACTCTGATGGAGACTTACGCATTGAACAATTGGACGATGGATTTGAATGGACTCTCAACCCTAAATGTGTCAAGCTGGAAAGATCTCCACTTGCAACAGCAGCGGAACGCTCTAATAGTATGATGGACTTAAGTCACAGAAGAACAGATCATGTTATGACCCCTTTGTCTGGGTTATCTGGTACCTCAATGGCAGATAAGCTTGTACGTGAGGCTGCGCAAGGTCACATAGAGTTTGTCCAGCAGTATTTAGATGCGCACCCAGATCAGGTGAACGTTATGAGTGGCGGAAAAGCATGTATTCAAGTCGCAGCTCATCAGGGTTTTGTAGATATTGTCAAATTAGTTATAAGTAAGGGAGCAAATGTAAATGTTGTAGACAAAGAAGGCGATTCTGCATTGCATTATGCCGCATTTGGAAACCAACCAGACACAATGCGTATTTTATTACAAAATAATGCAAATATTAACTTTTTAAACGCCAGCCATTGCTCTGCATTGCATATTTGCGCACATAAGAAAACACCTCATTGTGTTCGCGAGCTGTTGTCGTTCGGTGCAGACGTAAATATTCAAGACTCATATGGAGACACGGCATTGCACGATGCTATCGGAAAGGAAAATACCGAAGTAGTTGAACTATTGTGCAATGCACCGAATCTTGATTTTACAATGAAAAATAATAGAGGTTTCAATGTTCTTCATCATGCAGCCCTTAAGGGCAATTTAGTAGCTGCGAAACGAATTTTGCAGCTGTCTCGACAGCTGATTAATGTAAAGAAGGATGATGGTTTTGCAGCCCTTCATTTAGCAGCGCTAAATGGGCATGCACAAGTTGTGGAAACACTTATAAAAGATGGTCAAGCTGAAATTGATATCCGCAACAACCGTCGACAAACACCTTTTTTATTAGCTGTTTCGCAAGGACATTCAGCTGCAATAGAAAAACTAGTTAAACTTGGGTGCGATATAGCAGCTCGTGATGAGGACGGAGACAATGCAATGCATTTATGTGTCATCAAAAAGTCTAATCTGTTGCAAGCTTGCGAACCGACAGTGGATGACTGCCCAGATATTTTTGCAGTCTTCGATAGTTTGGAACATATACATGAGGACCGCATAATGTATTCTGTACTTTGCTATTTGTCACGTTTAGGCTGTCGAATAGAACAGAATAATAAAGGGGTAAATATTTTCGAGTGGATTACCGATACAAATTTAAAAAAATTAGTTTTGGGAACACAGCCTACCGCGACAACTTTACATACCCAAATGTATAATACTGCGGCATCGACAAGTTCAGCAGCTACCAATACTTTAACAGATAGGCTTATTCAAAATATTCAAGAGTTAAATTTGGAGTCCAATGAGTCAGTTGGTGCAATTGCTTTTAATAGGCTGTCAGCAAACGATGATGCTGTTTTAATGTTAGATAAACCATCTAGCTCAAATCATAATCAACTGCAAAGCTTATCATCTAATATAACCACTGGAATGCAATCAACACCAAATATGAATACAAATAACAATGATGCCGATGAACCAGAGTCCTTAAATTTGGAATCGTTAACCCATAATACTCCTGTAATATTGTCAACAACACCCCAAGAATGTATTGTTTGTAATGAAACCTTACTATTAATTAAATTCGAACCTTGTCAACATCAAATATCATGTGAAGACTGCGGCAAACGCATGAAGAAATGCTTGCGGTGCGGCACTCAAATCGAGAGAAGAATGGATTGCAATGGACGTATTATTTCGAATACAGACATAACAAATTTGCCGTCGGCTGACAGGCTTCGCTATTTGGAAAATAAAATACAGGAATATGAAGAATCGCATTATTGCAGTATATGCATGGAAAGAAGTCGTGACGTTGCTTTTCTTTGCGGACATGGTGCATGTTCACGTTGCGCTGAAACTTTGCGAACATGTCACATGTGTCGCAAGACAATTCTGAAAAAGATTAACTTGTACTAGGTTTGCATAATCTAAGCGATCATCAAAGGAGATGCTTAATGATAATGACCTCTTACACCACTACATATTTATCTGCAGCATTTCTTTGGGACTTCACCTACATACATTAACAGTTTTTACCATATGCATTAGCCTATTAGACACCATTGCACCATTGACATGCGCCCATAGCCAGTGACCAAGTGCAATCGGTTGTTTACATGTACACCACACGAATGTCAAAATCAAGCTATTGAGAAACAAACATTTTAATCAGTTGCTTTGTTATCTTTAAGCAGGATAGGGTCATGTCTTTTGTGTACACAAAATAAAGACAATGGCCCATAATCATAGTCAAACACTAAAGTCGTTTCTTTTTAAAATCAACTTTAAAATAAAAACCAGCTTTTTATTAATATGCAACCATAGTCAAAATTAAAGCATGTTTTAAATTGAACCGACTTTAACTGGGTGCCACCGCAAATGTAGAAAATGTTTTCATACAATATACAACAAAAAACAGACAAGTGGCAACGCTGTACAGCTGACATACAAAATTAAAAAAAAACGTAAACAATAAAAGTAACCGGGGACATCCAAAGAAAGAAAGTTGTTTGTTGTGGAAAAATGGAAAAGATAAGACTAATTAATAATAATTACGATATTTTGGGGTATAAATCAAGATCAGCGAAACAGCTTGCATTTTTATAATTTTTTTGGTGTTGATAGCTCTCATAATTAGAAGCACAAAAACGTTAATATTTTTGCCTGCTCTCTCTTAGTTTAAGAGTTATAGGAATTTAAAGTCAATACATATAATTGTACATTTCTCATATATTTGGAACACAAACTGATCGTTATGGGTATCATTGAATAGTGCTTCACTATACCTTTAATATGATATATAATATGGTACAGTTTATTAATATTGTGAACTAAAAATTCCTTTTTGAATTTATATGACAGTACTTCAGAAAATTTTGATATACCGGAAAAGTGATTTTAGCGAAGCCGGTGTTCGATACACCCCAGAGTTAAAAGTCCCTTCACCCGGCCGAAGACCGACAATACAGAAAATGTGAATATTAACAGAAAAAAAAAATATGAAAATATAAACTGTTACGGAGATCTTGATTTGTTCCTATTTTGGTACTAATGTTATTGATAGCTGTTGAATAATTGCAAAATCTCTAACAATATCTTGTAACTTAAACATTTTTTACTTTGTGACGAACTTTTTTACTCGGCGAAGAACAGCAGATGCTGTTGTTAAACGAGTTAAAAATAACTTCAGCTAGTTTTATATTTAGAGTCGACTTCAGCGTCAGAAGTATACTACAACTTGTCTATGATAGACCTAAAGTCCACTCTTAAGTAAAGTCGAGTTTAATTCTCTTAAAATGTACTTTATTTTTGACTATGATTATGGGTCAATATCACAGCCTGTTATTGTACATTTACTGTGTATCAAAAAGTGCAAGAATACAGTTTAATCTTTCTCTGCGCTGACCAATGGTCTAAACATACAGCCGTATTCAAAACAAAACAACATTCTAATTAACGAGCAGCTAACTTTTCAGTACTGACATTTACTATGAAAACGTTATCTACAGCATAGTTAGCATTAGTTTTTTCGTTATAAATAAGGTTAATCGTATCTTAAGTTTAATCTTATATTATATGTTAAACTCCTCTAAATTTATTTATTTATTTCTACAAAATTATTAACTTCATAAAAAATAAAAAATTGGTTATAGATACTGTTCTACTTTAGAGACATTTATTTATACATGTTTAAAAAACACTTTTCCTTAAGCTTTTTCATATATTGTTTGCTTAATTTATGTTTTATTACTTGCAAACTTTATAAAAAAAGGACTCCAAACTAAGTTACAATAAACAGTTGTAACAATATACCATGAAATTGACATTTAGTGATGTCAAATTTTATAATCAAAAAAGGATAATGTTTAAAATTATTATTTCATTTAATAAATTCATAAATACAAATTCAATTTTTATACCCTTCACCTTCGTGAGAAGGTTATATATAAGTTTGTCATTCCGTTTGTAATTTCAACAATATAATTTTCCGATCCTATAAAGTATTTATATTCTGGATCCTTATAGATAGCGGAGTCGATTAAGCCATGTCCGTCTGTCTGTTGAAATCAATTTTCTGAAGACCCGAAGATATCTGGGGGGTCCAAATCTTCAATAATCAGGCATGCTTTCGAAAAGTTTCCTATTTAAAATCAGCAAAATCGGTCCACAAATGGCTGAGATATGAGGAAAAAAACCAGCACAACATCGATTTTTGACCTACAGTATTGGCCATACCTAAAGCACCCCCTCAGTGCATTTTTTTCATATGGTATTTTTTTTTGTATAAAAACAAAGTTTTAAATATCTATTATGTATTATTTTCATTTGTTAATATGTTTATTATTGATAAACAAAAACTTCCAAAGTTAACCTTTCCATAAGAGGTAACTTAAAATCAAAAAATATTTTAAGGTAGAAAATGAAACGGAAAAAACTAAAGCACCCCTTCAAGGATATACTATAAAAAAATGTAATTAATTTTTTGTTGCAAATCCTTTTGTTTTGGATGGCACAAGAACATCTCTTAGCATAGAAGATATTGTGTTTTTATGGCGTTTTTCGATATTCCTTCCCAGTCTATTTTAACGACATGAAATAAATCGTGAAAATTGCCGATCCTTATTTCAGCAATTTTCACGATTTATTTTCATATTAACAATGTGCCACAAGTTCTCAATAGGATTAAGATCGGGAGATTGACTAGGCCAATGAAGAACTTGTAACGTCGAAAGTCAGAGTTCGTTTTCGACAACACAAATGAAACCTTTAAATATTATTTATTTTATTTTTTTTTTATTATTTTATTGTCTTTGAAATTAAACTGTATGAATTTTGTTATTAATCTGTTTTATTTAAGTAATTGATTTAAATGTAACTGCTTTTAATATAAACAGCGCCATCTATTATTCAGTGGCATAAACAAGTAGTCATTCCTACCATGGAATACAACACTACCAGTGTGTGAAAGATAAAATAGTACGCAAATTTTTAACTGTGTGTGTAGTGTTCTAGGGTATAAAAGGCGTGCAATTGCTGAACATCGATCAGTCTGTAAGGAAGTGACCAAGCGGTAAGAACAAATTTTGGTGAGGAGATTAACTCTCCCCAAATATTTTCTTATTGGGTACTTAAAGACAAATAGTGAGGGAGTAGTGATACATACAGAAGTTAAACTTCTAATTTGTCCACTATATTTCTGCCTAAAAAATCACTGAAGTTAACCTTCAAAGATTGTGGCATCTCTCAATTGTTCGTTAAACAGCACCTGGTTGTGTATACGGAGATTAAATCTCCAAATACTCAATTTTAGAACAAAATAGTTCTCCGCCAGCCTCCTCAACAGCAGTTTTACATAGTGTCAAGTTTTGTGTTAAAATAAAGTACGCTTTATAACGTTGTGTGAAATAAAGTGTTTTATTTAGACGACCCTGGACTCCGCTGAACTTACCACAGCAACCAGCGGAAACGTGTCGTTACAAACTTGAATCTTATTGCTCTGAAGCCAAGTCATACAAACTTTGGAGGTGTGCTTAGGATCGTAATCCTGTTGGAAGCTCCCTATAAGTGGCATCTCTTCACTGACATAAGGCAACATTACATCTTTCAATACATCACGGTACATGAAGCGATCCATAATCCCATAAATTTTATGATTTGACCCAAATCCTTGACCAGAAAAGCATCACCAGACCATTACATTGCCTCCTCCATATTTAATTGTTCCTTTGCAATACTTAGGATTCAATCTTTCTCCTTTTGGTCTGCGTACACGCCTTATTCCAGCGGAACTTTTTAAGTTGTATTTAGATTCGTCAGGAAACAGTACTGTCTTCCATTTTAGGACACTCCAGTCGATGTTGGCTTTGGTAAACTTCAGTGTAGCTTTCTTGTTCTTAGCTGATGGAAATGGTTTTTTTGCTGGTCGTCAGCTTAATAAACGGGCTTCTACTACTCTTCTACCGATTGTTCTTTCGCTAACGCATAATCTTAAACTTGTTCTCACTTGACTAGCGGATGCTCTACATTCTTTTTGTATTGCTCTTTTGATCAAGGAATCATCATATCGTGTGGTTTTATGCGAACGACCTGCAGAATGCACCGGTGATATGCGGCCAGTCTTAAAAAATTTTGAAACGAGCCTGAAAATAACTGTAGTGCGATTCACTAACTTTTAACGAACCGACAATCGTAATGTTTATCGACATAAATAATCGCTTGCAGTAATGATAGTGTGATTCAGTAATTTATTTTTAACGATTGTTGAAGATATAACATCTCTGTCTACAAAATATCAAAATAAGCTAAAAGTAGAAAACCATTATTTGACACATAATGAAATAATTAACCAGTGGTGTAGTGAGTACAACGTTGACTAGCAATCGGAAGGTTGTTTGTTCGACACTTGGCTGCGACTTGCATTTTTTTATTTATTTTTTTTTAGTAAATACATAATTTTATAAATAATTCTACTAACAAAACAACTTATTTCCTTCCAAAATGTAAAGGATTACTTTTGGGTCATCGCGAACAAAAATAAGTACTTCTTCCAGGTGAATAATTAGTAGTATAATCTTCAAATTCCCCTATTTTTCAGCTTATTTTTTTATATTTTATTGTAAATATTAATAAGTTAAGTAAACAAAATTGTGTTTCCATTATTTTTACGATAGTTCCAGCTACAAAAGATGAAGATGACGAAGAAAAAATTGCAAATACACTTTACCGATTAAATAAACACAACTTAAATTATTGTCGCTAACATAACGAAAGAAAAACTGCATAAAGTAACAGCTGACTTCAACCGACAGCGAATGTCGTTAAAAATGTTACTGAATAGCAAATTCGATAAATTTTCGTTATATTTATTTTAACGATACGATTATCGTTATAAAAGTTAGTGAATCGCACTACTGTAGTGCAACGTTGACTAGCAATCGGAAGGTTATCGGTTCGACACTTGGCTGCGACTTACTTTTTTTTATTTATTTTTTTAGTAAATAAGGAGTGAGATCGAAAAATTCTTAACATACATATATGTTTATAAAAAAGAAACCACTAAACTTACAGCTTTAATTTTTTTTTTATTTGATTGAAATTATTATTACAATTTACAAAAAAAATTATTTTTATAGTTTTAATCACTAGTGATGAAATTTTGAACCTTTTTCGGAAACCCTTCCATTAACGTTTTTATAGTGCTTTCTGTCACTTTGCTCGAACATGTAGTCCATCTCCGTTTAAAATCTACCACACTTTTGGACACCTTTTTTGTACTCTTCAATTCTCTTTTAACAAGAGCCCAATATCTCTCCACTGGCCTTAGCTCCGGGCAGTTTGGAGGATTTGCCTCTCTTGGTACAAATACCACATTATTGTTCTTGTACCACTCAAGGGCTTGTTTGCCATAGTGACAGGATGCCAAGTCAGGCCAAAAATAAGTGGACACATTATGAAGTCTTATGAATGGAAGCAGCCTTTTTTGTAAACATTCCTTGATGTAAATTTCGGTATTTATAGAGCCCGTTGTAACAAATGAGTGGCTTCTTTTGCCGCAACTGCATATTGCTTGCCATACCAAGAACTTTCTGGGAAATTTTGTCTGCTTTTGGGTCCTAAACTTTTCTTCAACATTCCCTCGAGCATCAGCAACATAAAATTTTTGACCTGGAAGTTGCGAAAAATCTGCCAGAACATACGTTTCGTCATCCATTATGCAGCAAGAATATTTTTTTATAAAACTTGACTTCAATTTCCGTGCTCTGTTTTTGGCCTCTAAATTTTTAGTAGCGTTCCTGTCAGGAACTTTTTGAGCCTTGTATGTTTTTAAACCTGCATTAGCTTTAACTTTTCGTACCAAATAGTCCGAGCACTGAGCTAACCGGGCTGCTTTCCTACCGGATGTGTTGGGAGCTCTTTTGAAAATGCGTTCTATTTTTTTGGCTTTAGAAACATCATGTGGACCATTCCTTCTACCTGAACCAGGTTTTCTATCAACTGACAAGTTCTCCCGGTACTGTTTAATAACATTGGAAACAGTTTGACGGCAGACCTTTGTATGCTTGGCCAACTTTTTGTAAGACCAAGTTGGGTTTTGTTGAAAATATTTAATAATTTCAGTACGCACTTTTTTCTGGTCACTCATTTTAATCAGATTAACAAAAAAATTAATATAATTGACATTACACATAATAACTGACATGTTTTTCAAAGGTAACTTGATCAAAAAAAAATTCAAATAATACTTGGGTTAAAAAATGTAATGAAAAACGTGTGTTAAGAATTTTTCGATCTCACTCCTTACATAATTTTATGAATAATTCTACTAACAAAACAACTTATTTCCTTCCAAAATGTAAAGGATTACTTTTGGGTCATCGCGAACAAAAATAAGTACTTCTTCCAGGTGAATAATTAGTAGTATAATCTTCAAATTCCCCTATTTTTCAGCTTATTTTTTTTATATTTTATTGTAAATATTAATAAGTTAAGTAAACAAAATTGTGTTTCCATTATTTTTACGATAGTTCCAGCTACAAAAGATGAAGATGACGAAGAAAAAATTGCAAATACACTTTATCGATTAAATAAACACAACTTAAATTATTGTCGCTAACATAACGAAAAAAAAAATGCTTTAAGTAACAGCTGAATTCAACCGACAGCGAATGTCGTTAAAAATGTTACTGAATAGCAAATTCGATAAATTTTCGTTATATTTATTTTAACGATACGATTATCGTTATAAAAGTTAGTGAATCGCACTACTGATCTGTTAATTGAATATTTTTTACTCAATTCATGTAGTGATAAGCCCGTCGTCTTCCAGTCTTCTAGAGTTGTGTAGCTCATGAATGACCTAGTTCAATTGAACTATTCACTTAACTGAGCGAAGTGAATCATTCATCTTACTGAGCGTTTTCAGCTCAGCACTGAGCGTTTTCAACTGAGCTGTTTTGAAATATGCTCATACTTCTTTCAGTACTCATGAAAGAGCTGCACAAGCACATTCATTTGTCGTCTTCGATGTTTCACTTTACTCGTCAATGATCTAACATTCTTTCGCTCACTGACATTGACAAGTGAGTGAGTATTGTGTCCAACAAAAATAAAACAATCATTCGAATGTATGTTTGTTATGTATGTATATGATCGTATACTCCCATGCTCTGCCGCGTATATATTTTTGTTTTGATATGATACAACATTTGTAATACATACTATACATAAGAATGCTTTTAAAACATTTTTTTTTGGAAATAATTCGGTATCTCGCGAACTATTAGATTTCACATGGTTGGAGCTGAGGGGTTTTCGAGTTTATTTTCAGTTTTTCAACTTTCTAAGGGTAATGGGGGCCAGTGCGTGGCCCCTCAAAGTTGATCACCTCGCGTCTCACATTTTTTAAAAAAAATCGTCAAAAATCCAAATAGATATAGCGGGCTTATCGAATTTTTTTTAATATATCAGCTATATTGGCGATAGAATGCTTAATAAAATAAAAACAACTTGCTAACAGTGATCTCGTCCCTATAAAAAGTTACACGCATCCAAAGTTGGAATATGTAAAAAGGGCCGTTTTTATACCCTACACCACCATAGTGGGGAGGGTATAATGTGTTTGTGCGTGTTTGTAACGTCCAAAAATATTAGTCTAACCTTAAAGTATACCGATCGACTTAGAATCAATTTCTGAGTCGTTTAAACGATGTCCGTTGTTGTTGTTGTAGCAGCATGAACAATTTACAATAATCAATCTGGATGTTCTGGTGGTTCTGCATGTTCAAGTCCATGAAATTGAGCTACTGCAACAGGATGAGTCCATAAATCCATTGGACTGAGTGAAGTAGGGTTGGCTGAACAGTTAAATATGTGGAGGGTGTCATGAGGACCCTGACCACATGTTGGGCATAAGTTAAGGACGGCACGGTCTATGCGAGACCAAAAGGCCTGTTGCTCCATCCTGATCTAAGTTGTGCCAGAACGACTCTTGTTCCACGCGGCAGAACCTTCTCGGCGTCTGCTATCGGTGGTGGGCGACCTCCAAGTACGACATTCATACGGTATCCTGCTACCGCGGAATTGATGGCGTCTCTGTGAATGTCGTTCAAAGCTGTCATATACGAGCGGCGATCAAATGGATCCTGCACATACCTCTGTATGTTCTCCTCGTATTTCCGAAGGTCCTGTCTGACATGCCTCGGGGGAGATTCCAACTGTGTGATGTTGAAGTTTGGATGACTCCTCCGATGACATCCCAGAAGGAACTGTTGCGTCAACATGACGTTGTGTTCCTTGACCGGTAGAACCTTGGTTTCCTCGTGAAGGTGGTGTTCGGAGGTTATTTGAAGGCAGCCTGTGACGGTCCTTAAGGCTGCGTTTTGACAGCTTTGAATATTTCTCCACTGGGTATCACTCAACGAAGGCGACCACACTGGAGCAGCATAGTTGACCACTGACCGGCCAATCGTCTTGTAGGTAGCAAGCAAGGTTTCTTTGTCCATACCCCAAGTACTGCCGGCTAGTGCTTTGAGGACCTTGTTCCTATTTCGCAGTTTATGCGTGATTGCAGTGGCGTGTGATGAGGAGGTAAAAAGGCTATCAAAAGTGACACCCAAGATTTTCGGGTGGTTCACTGTCGGAATTTGTACGCCGTCAACCATGATGGCTAAATTCAGTTTTACCTCCTTCGTCCAGGTGGTGAAGAGTGTTGCTGATGACTTCGTTGGTGATAACTGCAGGTTACCTGCAGTGAAGAAATTGAGGATTTCATTGAGATAACCATTTACCATACCGCAAAGTTCATCAACGTTGTGACCTGTTGCCAATATAGTGCAGTCGTCTGCATACGAGATTATCTCTACGCCCTGTGGGGGCACTGTGAGTTTAGAGAGGTAGAAGTTAAACAGGAGCGGCGACAGGACCCCGCCCTGAGGGACTCCTTGTTTAACTCTACGGGGTTTTGAGCATTTGTCTCTAAACTCCACGAACGACTGTCTGCCACTCAGATAGTTCACTATCCATCTCTTCGTGTTGTTGGGCATTGTGGACTGCAGGATGTCCTGGAAGAGTGTGGCGTGACTGACAGTGTCGAAGGCTTTCGACAGGTCAAGTGCCACTAGGATAGTTCGTTCACAAGGCCTCTGCTGGTTTAAGCCCTGTGAGATCTGAGTGACTATGGCGGATAATGCTGTGGTGGTACTGTGCATTTTACGGAATCCATGCTGGTGACGAGCAGCTGGTAGTTGACGGGTCAGCTGGGGGAGGAGAAGAGCTTCGAGTGTCTTCGCTACAGGTGACAGGAGGGAAATCGGCCTGTACGATTGTCCCTCACTCGCGATTTTCCCAGGTTTTAGCAATGGGATCCCTCGACCCATTTTCCAGACATCGGGTATTGTTAAGCTCCTCACTGACAGATTAAAAACCATTGTCAGGTACTCGACTCCCCGCTCGCCTAGGTGTTTTAGCATCAGCATGGATATCCCATCAGGTCCTATTGCCTTTGAAGGCTTAGCTGTGTTGATGGCTTCTGCAACTTCAGTTGGCGTGTAATGTTGTGGTGTGTCCGAGACTGGAAGATCGTGTAGTTTGCGGATAATACTTCTTTTCGCCTTGTCTCTCTCGGGGTGCTCAATGAATTGTCGGCAAAAAGCTCGCGCGCACCGTTTAGGGTCGGATATGGTGGTATCTGCAAACTTAATCGCGACCCTATCATCTTTCTTAGTTGGATTGGAGAGAGACCGAACTGTGGACCACAACTTGCCAACTCCAGAACTTAAGTTGCAGTTCTTCAAATAATCCAACCATTTGTTTCGCTTGTCCTCATTTACCAACCTGCTGATATGGCGGTTCAGCTGGGCGATCCTAGGGTCGTCAGGGTTGGTACTTTGGATGTCATCTGCGAGTCCCGCTGCTTCTGCTGGGAAGTGCGGTCGCACTACGGATATTCTACCAGCGGGAATGAAGCGAGCGGCTGCTGCTGTGATGGTTTCGCGAAACTTCCTCTCTGCTTTGTGTACGTTGGAGGGAATCGGTAGACCATTGAAAATGCGGTCGGTAAATTCTCTGAAGCCGTGCCAGTCTGCTTTCTTTTGGTTGATGTAAGTTCGGCATTCAGAGACGTTGAAATCGTTGGGTCTATCCAGACAAACGATTATGGGTCAATGGTCTGATCCTAGAGAAATAACTGCACGCCTAGAGAAATAACTGCACGCGATGCCTCCACCGTTGCCTCTGGTGCGGTCTTTTCAGAGAACGTTGTATCCGTTGCAACTTTGCAGACTGGAATTACTTGTAAGTTTTGTCTCCTGGACCGCAGCGACCACGATGTTGTGTTGGCGCATAAATCGGGTTATCTCAGATATTTTCCCTTGGAGGCCATTGCAGTTGAACTGCAATATGGATATCACCCCAGGTCTACGGACTGCAATCGATGGTGTGAAAATTGTATAGTTGTTGTTGCTGGGTTGACAGCCCTTGGCCGAGTGAGCTCGGGTCATTCCGGTCCGTAGAACCGGCTGTCGTGGGAATGTCCGTCCGTCCGTCTGGCTGGTCGGCTGGCTGGCTGGCTGTCTATGTAAACCTTGTGCGCAGAGTACAGGTCGCAATTTTGAAGATATTTTGGTCAAATTTGGTACATATTATTTTTTCGGCACAAGGACCAAGCCTATTGAAACCGGCTGAAATCGGTCCATTATTTCACCTAGCCCCCATACAAATGTCCTCCCGAAATTGGACTTTATCGGTCATAAATGTTTAATTTATATATGGGGAATTTCATGTCAAGTGAACCAACTTTTGAAATCGATGTCTTCCGATCGGGATGAAATTTGCACCAAGGTTAGCTCTATTGGATACTAACTCAGACACAATTTTTCAACAACATCGGTCGAGAACTCTCTGAGTTATAGGGGGTACAATTTTGACAATTTGGTCAAACAGGGGTTTTTTCTTATCCATGTAACTTATTACCTATTGTTCTTAGCAAAATGTGTCCCAAATAGTATAGATAGCTATTTCTTCGATCTTTCGAAAAAAAATATTTAAAAAAAAAAATAAAAAATTTTTAATATTTTTTTTCCGAAATCAAAAACTTTTTTGACTTTTTTTTAAATTTTTTTCTCTTTTTTTTTTTTTTTTTTTTTTTCTTAAAATAAAGTTTAGATATTTTCCTTGAACACCTACTTGGTCGCTTAGTGGGATGCGAGTGGGATATCTATCAAAATAAATATTTTGTAACTCAAAACATAAAATTTTTGACTTTTTTTGCAAAATCAAAAACTTTGTTGACTTTTTTTTTTCAAAATGGACCCTTTTTTAATCTTTTTTTTTAGGTCAAACAAAAGCTTAGATATTATCCTTGAAGACCCTTTTGGTCGCTTAGTGGGATGCGAGTGGGATATCTATCAAAATAAATATTTTTTAACTCAAGACTTACAATTTTTGACTTTTTTTTTTGCAAATACGATTTTTTTTCCAAATGGGCCCTTTTTTTAAAATTTTTTTTGTAGTCAAAAGAAAGCTTAGGTCCATTCCTTTAAGATATTTTTAGTCCCTTAGTGGGATGCGAGTGGGATATCTATCAAAATAATTATTTTGTAACGCAAGACCTAAAATTTTTTAATTTTTTTTTGCAAAATCAAAATTTTTTTCCAATATGGGCCCTTTTTTAATTTTTTTTTTGCTCAAAAGAAAGCCTAGGTCCATTCCTTTAAGATATTTTTAGTCCCTTAGTGGGATGCGAGTGGGATATCTATCAAAATAAATGTTTTAACACAAAAATTGTATGTCTTGAGTTACAAAACATTTATTTTGATATATATCCCACTCGCATCCCACTAAGCGATCAAAACCATCTTAAAGGAATAGGCCTAAGCTTTCTTTATAGCAAAAAAAAAAATTACAAAAAGGGCCCATTTTAAAAAAAAGTCAAAAAAGTTTTTGATTTTGACAAAAAATCAAAAATTGTATATCTTGAGTTACAAAATATTTATTTTGATAGATATCCCACTAAGGGACCTAAAATATCTTAAAGGAATGGACCTAAGCTTTCTTTTGACTAAAAAAAAAATTTTAAAAAAGGGCCCATTTTGAAAAAAAATTCGAATTTGCAAAAAAAAAGTCAATAATTGAATGTCTTGAGTTACAACATTTTTATTTTAATAGATATCCTACTCACATCTTCCTAAGTGACAAAATAGGTCTTAAAGGAAAAGACCTAAGCTTTCTTTTGAGCAAAAAAAAATTTTTAAAAAAAAGTCCCATATTGGAAAAAAATTTCGATTTTGCAAAAAAAATTAAAAAATTGTTACAAAATATTTATTTTGATAGATATCCCACTCGCATCCCACTAAGGGACTAAAAATATCTTAAAGGAATGGACCTAGGCTTTCTTTTGAGCAAAAAAAAAAATTAAAAAAGGGCCCATATTGGAAAAAAATTTTGATTTTGCAAAAAAAAATTAAAAAATTTTATGTCTTGCGTTACAAAATATTTATTTTGATAGATATCCCACTCGCATCCCACTAAGGGACTAAAAATATCTTAAAGGAATGGACCTAAGCTTTCTTTTGACTACAAAAAAAAATTTAAAAAAAGGGCCCATTTGGAAAAAAAATCGTATTTGCAAAAAAAAAAGTCAAAAATTGTAAGTCTTGAGTTAAAAAATATTTATTTTGATAGATATCCCACTCGCATCCCACTAAGCGACCAAAAGGGTCTTCAAGGATAATATCTAAGCTTTTGTTTGACCTAAAAAAAAAGATTAAAAAAGGGTCCATTTTGAAAAAAAAAAGTCAACAAAGTTTTTGATTTTGCAAAAAAAGTCAAAAATTTTATGTTTTGAGTTACAAAATATTTATTTTGATAGATATCCCACTCGCATCCCACTAAGGGACTAAAAATATCTTAAAGGAATGGACCTAGGCTTTCTTTTGAGCAAAAAAAAAATTAAAAAAGGGCCCATATTGGAAAAAAATTTTGATTTTGCAAAAAAAAATTAAAAAATTGTAAGTCTTGCGTTACAAAATATTTATTTTGATAGATATCCCACTCGCATCCCACTAAGGGACTAAAAATATCTTAAAGGAATGGACCTAAGCTTTCTTTTGACTACAAAAAAAAATTTAAAAAAAGGGCCCATTTGGAAAAAAAATCGTATTTGCAAAAAAAAAAGTCAAAAATTGTAAGTCTTGAGTTAAAAAATATTTATTTTGATAGATATCCCACTCGCATCCCACTAAGCGACCAAAAGGGTCTTCGAGGATAATATCTAAGCTTTTGTTTGACCTAAAAAAAAAGATTAAAAAAGGGTCCATTTTGAAAAAAAAAGTCAACAAAGTTTTTGATTTTGCAAAAAAAGTCAAAAATTTTATGTTTTGAGTTACAAAATATTTATTTTGATAGATATCCCACTCGCATCCCACTAAGCGACCAAGTAGGTGTTCAAGGAAAATATCTAAACTTTATTTTAAGAAAAAAAAAAAAAAAAAAGAGAAAAAATTTAAAAAAAAAGTCAAAAAAGTTTTTGATTTCGGAAAAAAAATATTAAAAATTTTGTATTTTTTTTTTTAAATATTTTTTTTCGAAAGATCGAAGAAATAGCTATCTATACTATTTGGGACACATTTTGCTAAGAACAATAGGTAATAAGTTACATGGATAAGAAAAAACCCCTGTTTGACCAAATTGTCAAAATTTTACCCCCTATAACTCAGAGAGTTCTCGACCGATGTTGTTGAAATTGTGCCTGAGTTACTATCCAATAGAGCTAACCTTGGTGCAAATTTCATCCCGATCGGAAGACATCGATTTCAAAAGTTGGTTCACTTGACATGAAATGCCCCATATGTATCTCCACAAATTCTGCTCCAAATAAGTTTTATATATACAAAATTCATGTCACCAAATTTTGTTACGATCGGTTCATAATTAGTCATAGCTCCCATAAAGACCCGCTTCCGAAAATCACTTTAACGTGCATAAATCGCGTGCATAAAAATGTTGGTAAACACACTAAATTCAACATAGTTAACTTTCATATAGACATAAACCACACGACTCAATTTCATGGTGATCGGTCCATAATTGGTCATAGCTCCCATATAAGGCCCATTTCAAAAATAAATCACGAATATAAATTATTTAAATTTTAAGAGAAAAATGTTTTTATTTTTTAAAAATTAAATTATCAGTTATTTCAAACCTATAAATCTCTAATTGTCAAAAGAATGCGTGTTTTTATAACTAACAACAAAAATATTTGATTTAATTCACTACAAGCAATTCACAAATTGAGATATTCATTATACAACATATTGAACTAATGAGCTAAAAGAGCGACATAGTTCATTTGAGTGAGCTGAGCTGAAAAGAGCGCTCACTTTACTGAGCTAGTAAACCCAACTCTACAGTCTTCAATAACTTTAATTTTAAATTCACTGGAGTACTTGTTCCTTATCATTGTTTTTTTAACAATAAACTGTGTAAAACTTAAATTTTATCATTTGTTGTAAGAGTGGCTCGTCGGTGAAACTATTTTCCCTTGGAAAGTCTGGTCACCTCATCGTGTTTTGACGTATTATCGTGTGTCTCGCATTATTCTACAAAAAAATATTAAAATTTTACTGTTTAATTTCGTGTACTATATGAATACGTGTTTCCTTTGACATATTTATTCATTTGTCTCTTATGAAAAGACTGAGTTTTTCCGAGTCAGCGTTCATTTGTGTATTTTCAACTAAAGTGATATTTGCATAAAAGTTGTTTACATTATATACATACATACGTGCTCTATTTATTTTAATCATATGTTTTTGTATTGATCATATGTTTTAATTTATTGTCTATCCTGGCAATTCTGGAACTGTATTACCTACTCTAACAATATTGTGGTTTGTGAATTTGATAAGCTGTAATAGAGAATTACCATTTTCATCTATAAATTCCCTGTGCTGTCTAACCTTTAAGTAATTATGGAATGTTCAAACGTAAACTGTCAAATTACTGGCAATGATCGTATGGTATCCTGCTGGCTATGCGTTGGGTGCTATCACTTGAAGTGCAGTGGCCTAAAAGCACGTGATGCTGATTCTCTAGCTGACCCTCAAAAATCCCTGCACTGGACTTGTCCAAATTGCAAAAATATTAGTGTTGAATTTTATAATCTTTTTAAAAGTTCTAAAGATGAATTTGACAAGATCAATAAGGAATTTCTGTTGCTGCAAACTAAACTCATTAAATATGGCGAATTATTTACCAAATACTCAAATCTGGAAAAATTTACATCTTCAGCTAATATTTTATCTCCTAAACGCAAGAAGACGAACTCTGGATCTGTACCACCGTATATCACCTGCTCAAAATTGCCGGTTCTACATCCTCGTCTGATGTTGATACAAATTTTCCTCCAGGAAATACAAACCTGAACATTAATCCCAGTTTCCCCGTTGAAGAAAATGTCATTACATCAGAAATTTACCCCCGTTCTCCTTTGGAATCTACAACTATGAATATGATGGATATTAATACAGGAACAACGTTTATCCCTGTTACTTCTGCAATTCAGCCAGTTGTTATTCACCCTGCTCAGAACTCTACTAACATCCATCCTCTTAGAGTTATACCACCTAAAAAAACTATTTTTATCTCCCGTTTTGCTTTTGATACTTCAATTGACGATATTGAATATTATATCAAAACCAAATTGAATCTTGATGTTGAAATGGTGATCTAAGGAGTGAGATCGAAAAATTCTTAACACACGTTTTTCATTACATTTTTTAACCCAAGTATTATTTGAATTTTTTTTTGATCAAGTTACCTTTGAAAAACATGTCAGTTATTATGTGTAATGTCAATTATATTAATTTTTTTGTTAATCTGATTAAAATGAGTGACCAGAAAAAAGTGCGTACTGAAATTATTAAATATTTTCAACAAAACCCAACTTGGTCTTACAAAAAGTTGGCCAAGCATACAAAGGTCTGCCGTCAAACTGTTTCCAATGTTATTAAACAGTACCGGGAGAACTTGTCAGTTGATAGAAAACCTGGTTCAGGTAGAAGGAATGGTCCACATGATGTTTCTAAAGCCAAAAAAATAGAACGCATTTTCAAAAGAGCTCCCAACACATCCGGTAGGAAAGCAGCCCGGTTAGCTCAGTGCTCGGACTATTTGGTACGAAAAGTTAAAGCTAATGCAGGTTTAAAAACATACAAGGCTCAAAAAGTTCCTGACAGGAACGCTACTAAAAATTTAGAGGCCAAAAACAGAGCACGGAAATTGAAGTCAAGTTTTATAAAAAAATATTCTTGCTGCATAATGGATGACGAAACGTATGTTCTGGCAGATTTTTCGCAACTTCCAGGTCAAAAATTTTATGTTGCTGATGCTCGAGGGAATGTTGAAGAAAAGTTTAGGACCCAAAAGCAGACAAAATTTCCCAGAAAGTTCTTGGTATGGCAAGCAATATGCAGTTGCGGCAAAAGAAGCCACTCATTTGTTACAACGGGCTCTATAAATACCGAAATTTACATCAAGGAATGTTTACAAAAAAGGCTGCTTCCATTCATAAGACTTCATAATGTGTCCACTTATTTTTGGCCTGACTTGGCATCCTGTCACTATGGCAAACAAGCCCTTGAGTGGTACAAGAACAATAATGTGGTATTTGTACCAAGAGAGGCAAATCCTCCAAACTGCCCGGAGCTAAGGCCAGTGGAGAGATATTGGGCTCTTGTTAAAAGAGAATTGAAGAGTACAAAAAAGGTGTCCAAAAGTGTGGTAGATTTTAAACGGAGATGGACTACATGTTCGAGCAAAGTGACAGAAAGCACTATAAAAACGTTAATGGAAGGGTTTCCGAAAAAGGTTCAAAATTTCATCACTAGTGATTAAAACTATAAAAATAATTTTTTTTGTAAATTGTAATAATAATTTCAATCAAATAAAAAAAAAATTAAAGCTGTAAGTTTAGTGGTTTCTTTTTTATAAACATATATGTATGTTAAGAATTTTTCGATCTCACTCCTTATAAGTTTAAATATTCTCAGCCGAGAACTATTGCATCATTTAAAATTATGGTACCTCCCGAAATCTTTGACCATTTAATAGATCCTAGATTTTGGCCTGATAATGCATTGATTCGTGAATATGTTTACAGAGACAACCAAAGATCAGCTAATACTGTTCATTTGCCCTCCCGCTCAACTAATTTTTCAAAAAACTGATCAACAACTATGATACTCAATTAAATATTATATATCAAAATGTAAATGGTATTAAATCTAAACTCTCTAACTTGTATATTGATAGTTTTGATCTAAATCATCAAATCCTTGTATTTTCCGAAACATGGCTCAACAGCAATATTTTAAATTCTGAAATTTTTTGCAATAAATATATAATTTTTAGACGTGACAGAGTTACTTATACTACTGGTGGTGGAGTTTTGATTGCTGTGTCTAAATGTTTGGAGACCATTGAAATTGACAACATTCCGTTAAACAATGTTGAATTTATTGCAGTCAAAATAAAATTAAACCGTAAACACATTTTCGTTACATGTTCCTATATTCCTCCAAATTCAGATCAAATAACCTATCTTCAACACTTCTCTGCAATAAAATCCGTCGTTAATTCGATTAGCCCCGAAGACTTGGTCCTCGTGTTTGGAGATTTTAATTTACCTTATCTATCTTGGGAATATATACCTGATTCTTCTTGTTATTCTCCAATAAATATAAACAATTTCATCGAAGAATTCTTAAACAACATTTCGGATTTATGTCTTTTTCAAATAAATGGAGTATTAAATGACTCTAATAAACTACTTGATTTGGTATTCGTAAATGAACCTAAAGATTGTTCCTTGGTCCGTCATCATCCTGTCACTAAACCTGAAGATCGTCATCATCCTACTATTGAAGTCAACTGTAATTATCCAATTTCCGGGAAACCAAATAAAAAACTAAATAACATAAAAGATTACTGTTTTAAAAAGACTAACTACAACGATTTAAATTTCTTTTTATATAATACAAACTGGCATCAAATTTTGTCGTTATCCAGTGGTACTCCGGCAGCAATTGATGCAACTATAAATTCATTTTACAAAACTTTGTTTTATTACATTGATGATTGTGTACCTAAATATGCAGTTCTTAATAAATCTGGCCCTCCTTGGAATTCAAAACCTCTATCGAGATTAAAAAATATAAAAAATAAGTTTTATAAGAAGTATAAACAAACTGGATTGCTGAATGATTGCACTAAATATTCTCTATACCGTGCTAAATACAATTTACTCAATCTTAACCTTTATAAAAATTATCTAAATATGATGAAACTGAACTTTAAACGCGACCCTAAAATATTTTATAAATTTGTTAACTCGAAAAGGAATTCCGTCGGATTTCCGTCCTTAATGAAATACCTTACAACCGAGACTTCCAATCATATGGAAATAAGTAATTTGTTTGCGGATTTTTTTGCTTCAACTTACTCTAATGCTGAATATGATACATCAAAAACTTATCCATTTTATATTCCAGAACAACAACCTATTTCATTTCCATTCATCACTTCTGCCAATATGATCACTCTATTAATCAAACTAAAACCATCTTTCTACAGTGGACCTGATGGTATTCCTAGCTGCCTTCTTATAAATTGTGCACAATCTTTAGCAACACCTTTAACAATATTATTCAACATGTCTATAAAGTATGGCTACTTTCCGAAATTATGGAAAAAATCTTTTATTATTCCACTGTTTAAATCTGGGAATAAATCGAATATAATAAACTACAGAGGTATTGCTAAATTAAGCGTCATTCCTAAGCTTTTTGAACAATATCTAACCGAATTTTTAAGTCATCAAGTTTCTTCCATAACACAGTACAACACATGATTTTGGGACTCAATTCTGACAATTGCACGTGAAAGTAGCCCCAAAAATAAGAACTTCTGCATCATTAGTTTTGTCAAGTTGGCTGCCGTAATAATTTAATGACCATACGAATTTTTTTTCCTCAAGGTGGATTTTTATCACTTTTTCTATATTTTAGCACGGTTATATCTCGTATACCGTACGGAATATCTCTTTTGTGGCTGAAGCAAAGTTGTAGATATTGAGTAGTAGGAAAAAAGTACGGAACATACCTACCCGAAAAAGGTGCACCCAGTGCCTTAAAAATCGCAAAAATACCCATTTTTTAACCAATTTTTCACCTTTTTTGCTCAATAACTGGATTACAAATCCAATTATGGACCGATCACCATGAAATTAGGTCATGTGATTTGTAACTATATGAAAGTTATTAATCATGAATTTTGTATGTATACCATCATTTTTAACAGATTTATTCACTTTAAAGTGATTTTCGGAAGCGGGTCTTATATGGGAGCTATGAATAATTATTGACCGATCATAATAAAATTTTTTGACATGAATTTTATATATATAAAACTTATTTTGAGCGAAATTTGTGTAGATACATATATAAATTAAACATTTATGACCGATAAAGTCCAATTTCGGGAGGGCATTTGTATGGGGGCTAAGTGAAATAATGAACCGATTTCAGCCAATTTCAACAGGCTTCATCCTTGTGCCGAACAAATTATATGTACCAAATTCTTTTATGATCGGTCCATAATTTGTCATAGCTCCCATATAAGACCCGCTTCCGAAAATCACTTTAAAGTGAATAAATCTGTTAAAAATGATGGTATACATACAAAAGTCATGATAAATAACTTTCATATAGACACAAATCACACGACCTAATTTCATGGTGATCGGTTCATAATTGGATTTGTAATCCAGTTATTGAGCAAAAAAGGTGAAAAATTGGTTAAAAAATGGGCATTTTTGCGATTTTTAAGGCACTGGGTGCACCTTTTTTGGGTCGGTATGTTCCGTACTTTTTTTCTACTATTCAATATCTACAACTTTGCTTCAGCCACAAAAGAGATATTCCGTACGGTATACGAGATATAACCGTGCTAAAATATAGAAAAAGTGATAAAAATCCACCTTGAGGAAAAAAAAATCGTATGGTCATTAAATTATTATGGCAGCCAACTTGACAAAACTAATGACGCAGAAGTTCTTATTCTTGGGGCTACTTTCACGTGCAATTGTCAGAATTGAGTCCCAAAGCAATGAACTGAAAAATGTTGTACTGTGTAATTACACCTTTCCAACATGGTTTTCGTAAAGGATGTTCGACTACGACTAATTTGCTAGAACTGACAACAATAATTAATAATGGTTTCATTAATGGATGTAATACCGATGTTATTTACACTGATTTTAGTAAAGCCTTCGATAGAGTTAACCACGATCTTTTGTTGCATAAGCTATATATAATGGGATTTACGAATTGCTGCTTGGAATGGATAAAATCTTATCTTGTCCGTCGTGAACAACGTGTGCGTTTTAATAATGCATTGTCTAAAAATATTATCGTCAAATCTGGAGTTCCGCAAGGCAGTCATCTAGGACCAATACTATTCCTATTGTATATCAACGACCTTCCTACCACAATAAAATTTTCCAACATACTTATGTATGCAGATGATGTAAAACTGTTTTCATGTTGTGCCGACTCTATTGTTCAGCCCCATTTACAACAGGATTTAAATTTATTCTTCGTTTGGTGCCAAATTAACATCTTGGATATTAATTTAAAAAAATGTAAACATATGCGTTTTTCCAGAAAAACTAGATCAATTGGATGCTATTTCCTTGGTGATTTCAAATTAGAGGTTGTTGATGTTTTCTTGGATCTTGGTGTATTATTTGATGCTAAGTTATCTTTTATCGAACATATAAATATGTGTACTAATAAAGCTCGTGGTGTATTTGGTTTTATTAAACGATGGTCAAAGGAATTTTCTGATCCATCTATAACAAAACAGTTGTATATAGCTCTTGTAAGACCTATAATCGAATATGGATCAATCATTTGGGATCCATATTATAACATCCATAGTGATCGTATTGAGTCTGTCCAAAAACAATTTCTGCTATTCGTTTTAAGGAGATCTTAACCAAATCCATCTATATATCTTCCTCCATACAGTACCAGGTTATTGGAACTCAATTTACCAACTTTAAAAAGTCGCCGAACAATGTTGAATGTCATATTTCTTATCAACCTTATTAATGGCAATATTAGCTCAGAGTTCCTTTTAAGCAACTTACATTTTAATGTCCCTCAACGCCCTACACGTTATTACCATCCGTTAAAAATTCCATATTTTCAACAAAATTATGCTAATGCTGACTCTTTTCGTCGAATCTGTTTAAATTTTAATGATTTGTACAATATTATCGATACAACTTTGAGTATTAATATTATTAAACGTAATTTAATTTTATATTTAAATAGATTACATTAAATTTGTTTGTAATATTTATAATATTTTAATTTTTGTCTGAACGGAGTTAATCCATAGACTAAATAAATAAATAAAAAAAAAAATAAACACACGGTTTCTCACTCCAACAATGCTTTTCGTCTTAAGTTATCTCAAATTCTTTCTAATTTGTAGTCAATTCTCTAATTCTATCTAATATGTAGTCAACTTATGATTCGGATATTGATTTTATATATGTATATATTTATTTAAATTATATTTTACAAATAAATTTACAAAATATAAGTGGAAAAGCGCCGGGTAACTAGACCATATACGCTCGTTTAAAATTATATATGAAACTAGCTGAACCCGCGTTGCTGGCCCTTAGAAAGCATCTGTTTTATATTGCATCTCGATTTTAATATACAGTTTCGACTTTGTCCGAACTTTGTGATCCAATGAATTCAAAAATTCAATAGGATAATCGACGGCTTGTTCTGCGTTCATTACTGTGTCAATCTATTTGTATTTTATTGTTTTGCCAGGCAGTTTCAATTGTATTTGCTTATTGATCTTGTTAACATCATAATTTGTTGGTGCCAAAATTGCATGTTCCCACAGACAATCCGAATTGTTGTAGTTCGTTGTAAGACTTGGGAATACTTTGTCGACAACGTCTTGAATATTCATTTGCATTTGGCAGAAGTCCGGAAATGAAATCTAATTTGTGGAGGGATCAAGCCGATGTCATTTGGAAGCATGTGTTGTACTTTTGGATATTTTGAAGGAAGTGTTCGGAAATAGGATTCGCGCCGGAAATGTAACTTAGTAGCAGCTCAGACGGCTTAATAACTGGTGGCAGAATAACTTTACCGTTCGAACAGCACATTCCCGGGGATTCCTTAGGGATCTTCAAAATGCTGCAATGTAAGTAATGTTTGTTCATTGCGCCAATTAGTACATCCTTGTGATTCCTGTAGTCATCATACTTATTGTAATATAATCCGGGCAACTTTAAATCAATTCTTTCTCTTGATCGAGACATTCGGGAGCGAACAACTATATGCTGTTGAGGTGTTTCTGCAGCACTCGATGAAGATGCACTGCGACGCATTTGCTGAAGCCGTGATTCTCGTTCTCTTCCCTTTTTGCGACTCTAGACGTAGATGCCCTTTCGAAAACAAATTTTATTTGAATAAAACCGTTATTTTTTATTAAAAGTGATATGCGGAGAGTTATTCAAAATATTATTTTTTTTAACGTGAGCCAAGATAGCGTCGATTTTGGGAATTTAAAAAACCGGGAAGTCCGGGAATTTATGGGTATTAAGAAAATCGGGAAGTAAAAATACCCAATTATATAGTAATATTAATGCAAATGGAAATAAAAGCAAAAAACATAAAACCTAAAACCTAAAAAATACTAGAAAACTATAATTTAATTTTAACAAAAATTACTAGTTGGAATTTAGGTATAAGAAGGTTAATCAAAAATGGCAAAAAAAATCGTTGCTGATCTACCACGGGAAATATGGGAAGTGGCTCGGTACAAGCCATATATATTATGAAAGTAGACAGTTTTTGGAACATAATGAGACAATCGTGCTAAAAATCGTTTGAATGGTTCCATAGAAAAATGACTTCCTCCAAAATGGCCAAAAAAAATCGTTGCTGATTTATTATGGGAAATGTGGGAAGTGGCTCGGTACAAGCCATATATATTATGAAAGTAGAGGGTTTTTGGAACAAAAAAATCGTTGCTGATTTATTATGGGAAATGTGGGAAGTGGCTCGGTACAAGCCATATATATTATGAAAGTAGAGGGTTTTTGGAACAAAATGAACCAATCGTGCTAAAAATCGTGTGAATGGTTCCAGAGAAAAATAGGTTCCTCCAAAATGGCCAAAAAAAATCGTTGCTGATTTATTACGGGAAACATGAGAAGTGGCTCGGTACAAGCCATATATATTATGAAAGAAGAGGTTTTTGGAACATAATGAGACAATCGTGCTAAAAATCGTGTGAGTGGTTCCAGAGAAAAATTACTTCCTCCAAAATGGCCACAAAAATCGTCGCTGATTTATTACGGGACACATGAGAAGTGGCTTGGTACAAGCCATATATATTATGAAAGTAGACAGTTTTTGGAACAAAATGAACCAATCGTGTGAATGGTTCCAGAGAAAAACAGGTTCCTCCAAAATGGCCAAAAAAAATCGTTGCTGATTTATTACGGGAAACATGGGAAGTGGCTCGTACAAGCCATATATATTATGAAAGTAGACAGTTTTTGGAACATAAGTGATTTTGGATAACTTAGAGACAAATGCACTACACAATTAACGTTTAAAGTCCCTACACTATAGATTACATAGACACTTAAGTGACAGTTGTCTTTATGCTAGATTACATGCGATATATAAAGTATCCAATTGACTTCTCTCTGCATTACAAATAGCTCGTCAAATGACCCAAAATATATAAATTGTAGTCAGCCAAGTGATCAGACATTATTAACAATTTCAGTCTATAAGGGATACATTTACTAATTGATTAATTTCTGGGTTATTACGAGATAAAAATTAAGGTTGGATGCTACTTTACAGCACGATCAAAATATTGATGATTTTAAAAGGAAAGTCACAATATAGAACCTCTATGGCTTTAAACAAGTATTCATACCAAGATATTACATAGTTTTTTCAGAAGAAAAGTTATGTTAAAAATAGTTTTAGAACTTTAATTGTTTAATTCCTGGTATAATTTAAAGAGTTCTAACTGCTGCCACAAAAATATATGTGCATATTTTTTAAATTTTTAGGTCATATTTTGATTTTTTTGAAGCATATTTTAGGCGCATATTTTCCAATAATAAATGCATGAAAATCCGCCCCCTAATCATCAGCAACGATTTTTTTGCCATTTTTTATTGTTAAAATTAAATTATAGTTTTCTAGTATTTCTTAGGTTTTATGTTTTTTGCTTTTATTTCCATTTGCATTAATATTACTATACTAGCTGAACCCGGTCCGCGTTGCTGGCCTTTAGAAAACATCTGTTTTATTTATATATATAAAAATAGAACGAAAATGAAAAATCTGACTTTACAGAGTTACCCGCTAGGCTATTCTGAAGGTTCCCTGAAAATTTCATCAAAATCGGACCAGCCGTTTTTGAGTTCATTCGGAACATACATACAAACATCCATTTTTAAATATATAGATGGCATTAACTGTATAATGTAAAAATTAGATTTTTACACACCACTCCGCCCACAGACCGAGTATCAAAAATCTGACTTTACAGTATTACCCGCTGGGTTATTCTGAAGATTCCCTGAAAATTTCATCAAAATCGGTAAAGAAGTTTTTTATATATATAGATGGTATTAGCGGTATAATGTAAAAATTTGAATTTGCCACGCCCCTCCGCCCACAGACCGAAAATTAAAAATCTGACTTTACAGTGTTCAGACTATTCTGAAGATTCCTTGAAAATTTCATCAAAATCGGTCCAGCCGTTTTTCAGTTCATTCGGAACATACATACCCACATACAAACATCCATTTTTATATATATAGATAATTGGGTATTTTTACTTCCCGATTTTCTTAATTCCCATAAATTGGGTATTTCGACTTCCCGGTTTTTTAAATTCCCAAAATCGACGCTATCTCGTCGACGCTATCTTGGCTCACGTTTTTTTTTAATAGATTTCATATGGAAATTTTTTAATCATGCACCCACCTAATTTGCAAGAGTAAACAAAATTGTTTATCATCGATTGATAATATAAAAGAATGGAATGTATTCCTTTTTTCGCTTACACCAAATCATTAACTTTTAGAATGATGTTAAGCAACAAAATGAAAATTGTCATTGTTTGAACGTTGGAAATAAAAAAAAAGTATTTATGTATATGACTTTACAGTGTTACCTTTTCTGAAGATTCCGTGAAAATTTTATCAAAATCGGTCCAGCAGTTTCTGAGTCCATATGGAACATACATACACACATCTGTTTTTATATATAATGGCATTAACGGTATAATGTAAAAATTAGATTTTTACACACCTCTCCGCCCACAGACCGAATATCAAAAATCTGACTTTACAGTGTTACCCGCTGGTTTATTCTGAAGATTCCCTGAAAATTTCATCAAAATCGGTGTTGCCGTTTTTGATACATACCCACATACAAACATCCATTTTTATATATATAGATAGATAAAATATGATGAAAATTAAATGATAAATAATACAAATGAAATGATAAATAATACAAATGAAGTGATAAAAATTTAAAAATACAAACAAAATGAAATGATTAAAATGTACAAGTAAAAATAATATATTTTGGCTCTAAACATCACTTATGTAATGTTTTTGTAGACATCTTAGGATTTTTGGCAAATTAACATCGACTGCACAGTCAAGGATCTTTTCAAGCGGTTCATCTATTTTAGAAATTGGGCAATTTGTTAGCATATGAGGAATAGTAAGTATGACATCGCAATAGGTGCATTTTGGAGGTTCGGTTTTCCCGTAGTAATATTTTGAATTAAAGAGGGCTTTACCCACTCTTAGGCGGGCTAGCATTATACATTGGGACCTCGTTAAGTTTGTACTGTATTCAGGTCTTTTAGGAATTGAGGTTTGTTGTGCCTATATTTTCCTAAAAGGGTTTGTTAACGCTTTAGGAAAACACGGTGTTTCAGCTATCTGCAACAAATTTAAGGCTTCCTTTGCAGCATTATCAGCACATTCGTTACCTTGAATCCCGATGTGAGAAGGGATCCAAAGAACCAGTACTTTGGTTATTATCCTGTAATTGTAGCATATCATCATAGGCATTATTTTGGTTCTGAATTAAAGCCTTTGTGGCACTTAAGCTATCAGTGCAGATCAAAGCATTCTCGCAATGTGAGGTGTAACATGTAATGGCAGTTTTAATGGCTGCAATTTCAGCCGTAAAAATTCCAGTATGGTCTGGAAGGCGTATTTCATTTATTGTTTCGAACTGTGTCTCCGATATTCGTTTAACGATAACATAAGATGTTACACCATTTTGAAACGATCCATCAGTATAAAAAACTGTGGTTGGAGCGAAGTCGTTAATCTTTTGTTGTAGCAAATTTTTAAACAATAAGGGGTTTGTGGAATTCTTGTTGAATATACATAGACTGTCATCCTTCTTAACAAACGTATTAGAATAAGTTGAGTTAATTGGCTTTAGTGGCATGGATATATTTGATTTTCGTAAAAGAGAAATTATATTATTAATGGCAGATGGTGGACCATTTGTATGTGAATCTAATTGCCTCCAAAACGTCGTGTGAAGACCGTCGGTTGGTATAGTAATCGATCTGGCTGCCATACTAATAGCACTTTTCTCTAACAGAGTTTGAAAATCGGTGAATCCTGCTTCAACTCTCAACCTCTCCAGCAGAGTTGTCCGTAGCAAGCCTGAAGTGGTCCTAAAGCAGTTGTTGATCGAGGTGTTTATCTTGTTGATGTTCCTCTTTGAGGTCCATCCATAAATGGTGATGCCATGCAAAATTGTACCGATCGTTAATGATTGGCAAATATTTATGGCCGTGTTCATATGAGGTCCTTTGGTACGTGAACAGATAAGCTTTATGAGATTATTTAGCTTGGCTAGTTTATATGACAAATGTTTGAAATGATTGTTCCACAATAAACTTTTGGAAAATAGAATTCCCAGTATCATAATTTTATCAGCAAGTTGAATATTAACATCTCTGACACAACATGTGTTACTTAAGCAGCTTTTCCTCCTGCAAACATGAAGAACTTCCATCTTATCAGCAGGTACAACGGCCCCCTGTTCTTCGCCCATTGGTGAATATTAAGGTCAAGATTGTTTAAACTCAAAAGAACAGTTTCTGGACTCCCAGAAGCCACTGCAAATATGTTATCAGCATAAATACCAACGTAGTCAATGTCAGGTAGATTCTTCACAGCCTTCGCCAACGAGTTTGCGTATATGGTATAAAGCACTACCGAGAGTGGGGAACACCATTGTCCAGCGAGTAAGTTGTAGAACAATATCCATCTACTTTAACAATTACATTACGATTTTCAAGGAATGATTTCAACAGTTGCATTTTCTGTTTGGGGACACCCCACTCATTGAGTTCCAAAATAACATATGTAGAAACCACGCGGTCGAAAGCTTTATCAATATCTTCCGAGATGACTAAACTATGTTTGCCATTTTTCATGTTCAAACATAAAATTTCCTCTAGTTGATGACATATTGTATGTACACCATGTCTGGGCATGAAGGCGTGTTGCAATGTTGATACCTTATGCTTTGTAAATCTCCAAAATCGTTTTTTAGGATTTTAGAGAAGACTGGCAATAATGAAATCGGACGGTAGCCCTCCAGTTGGTTTGGGTTCTTTCCTGGCTTAGGAATCGGTGAAAGAATAGCTGTTTTCCACTCCTGTGGGTAGATGCAGATGCAGAGGTCGCACAGGCGTGCCTTAAGATTCTTGGGTGCGTTCTTAACCATCGAGTATGTGATCTTATCCCTAGCTGGTGTTGAGCTTTTTAATGTCTTCATTACGCAATCAAGTTCGGGAACATCTATCCTATGTGTCAATATCGAAAATTGTTGGTCTGATTGTGGTAGATCTTCAATAATAAGATTCCGTTTTGCCGACACAAATTCGGGATCAAAAGCACCATCTGAGCCAAAAGAGCAACGTGCAAAACTGTCAGCAATATCCAAAGGGTGTGAAATAATATCTTCACCTACAAATATTGTTGAAAATTTGTTAATATGATTTGATCTTAAGTTTTTAACTTTGCTCCAGTGAACTCGTACATCCATTTAATAATGGGTTTAAGGAATTAACAAAATTTTCCCATGTAGCTCTTTTTGCAGATTTACACTCCCTTTTAACTCTTGCACATAATCTTCTGTACTCCAATACGTTTTGCTGGTTACGACACCTCTTAAATAATTTCCAAGCTTCTTGTCTCAAACGAATGAATTTACTAATTTCAGAATTAAACCATGTGGGACTGTGTTTTTCCCTTAGTTTACGACTAAGAGGAATTGATTCGTTAGCGGTTTTCCTAATTATGCGTTTTATTTGTGCTGCCTCCTTGTTGATGTTTGTTGTTCTCTCAAATTGCTCATTCACTAAAGCAGCCCTCTCTACGAAAAGAGCTTTCTTATCTTTAAAAAGTGGAGAAAATTTTCTTTTCACAATATCAATATTATTCGTAATCTTGATAGGAAAGTGGTCACCAACTTCCGGCATGGGTAGACAAGTCTAGTTAAGGTTTGGTGCCATGTCTACACTATACATAGAAACATCAACAGCTGTTAGAGTATTTCTGGTATTGAGTAGAGTAGGAGATCCATCATTCAAAATTACCAAATTTTGGTCGTCTGCAAAATCTTCCAAGATTCTTCCGTTTGGTGAATTTGAAGCAGAACCCCATAAGACATTCTTCGAATTCAAGTCACCCAAGAATAAATGATGCACATCCTTGGCAAGAGAGATGCTGTTAACCATTGAGGTTGTTAAATTCACCTCACCTTCTTTGTATATATTTGTAAAGTTCCACATCGCTCAGAATTGATATAGTCTGGTAAAGTAAATTACCAGTAGATGTAAAATGTTGGGTAACATTTAAATTATTCCTAACCATTAATGCAATACCCGATTTCGCATAATCGTAATCGTTGTTGTTGTGGTAAGCTCTTTATATCCTGGCAAATGTAACATGAAGGTTTCTTTCTATTATCTGTGTCTCTTGTAGTGCTATGATGTTAGGTTTATGTCTATCAACTAGGAGTTCCAAAGCGTATTTGTTGTTTATAAAACCTTGTATGTTCCACTGTAAGAGGGTAATGTTTAGGCCACTAATCATAGACAATTATTTTTACTTTTTACGTATTGTAGGCTGAGTTCTCTTTAAAGTTTCTGGTGTTATTAAAACGTTTAATTGAGGAAAATTATTATAAAGTTAGGTGCACGGTGTGTCTGCAGTGTTTGATGTATTATCTGATGTTCTTGAAGGTGTATTTAAATTAAGACCTTCATTAATATCTTGAATAACCATATCTTCAGTAACATTATCATCATAATATAACTGAAAACAATCGTCAAGAGAGTCATCTATAGTATAGGAGTTGACATAGGGTTTTTATCCCGGGACAAATTTCGCGGGAATTTTGCCAATTTTTCAATTCCCTATTCCCGGGATTTTTAGTCGGGATTCCCGGGAATTAAAAACTGACAACTACAAAGAAAACAAGTTAGAACTCTATTTTTTTTGAAAAAAAGTGAAAAGTTTTTTTTTTACAGTTTTTTTTTTTATATCTCGGCAATAATAGACCGCTTATTATTATTATTTATTTGAGGGTTTTCGAATGAACATTTAAAAAAGCATATGGAAAACTTCACGATCTAGAAATAAAGGTGAATAATCTTCAATGCCAAGATTTACCGGGGCGAATTATTCCAGAAAACACTAGTACGGTCTTCGTGTGAAGACCGTCGGTTGGTATAGTAATCGATCTGGCTGCCATACTAATAGCACTTTTGAAACACAGCAACAATCCTTGGTAACAATGACTGCATTACAATGAGTGTGTTTTGCAGATGTTGTATTATAAAAATTCACCTTGATTAAAATGATTAAAAGCTAAATAAAAGTGAATGAAGAAAAAACTTTTTAACTCAATTTGTAGTAGATTGCGAACGAGTACTTTGAGTGGAAATTTAAAATGTGTTTTGTTATTGTAACAAAAACAAAATACATGTAGAACGTCCACTCAAAGCGCTCATTCGCTATAGAAAAACATCACATTAATCATTCAAAGTTTGAATAAAATCCAATTTAAATGAAGCTTTTGAAGGAAGCTAAAGAATTAGATATTGGGAATGGATTTATGAATGAAAATTTTTATTTACGGATTAAGATTTTATTGAATTAAGCTCAAATTGAATTAATTAATACGAAGCTCTATATATAATGATTATAACACTAAGTTTGTATATGAAATTTTGATATAATATTCATAGTTTACAGTATTATTATATATTTCGGGAATAGCCGGGTACCCGGGAATGTAGAGAAAAATGTTACCGATTCCCGGGAATCAAAAAAGGTCGGGAAATTAAAAACCCTAAGTTGACATCACTAATTGACTTGTCATCTTGTAGACACTCAGTTGAATTGGTTTTAGTTAATTTTTTGATGTGTGAAGTCCCTGCCAGCAATTGGAAGTTATATTTTTTTTTTTTTTTAATCGATATGTATATTAAAATGTGTCTCTTTTGTATCGCAAAATAGCATATAAAAAAACATTTTACAAAAACAAATTACATTACTATCGAATTATGCTCATCTTAATGTACATTTTAGTTATAAACAAAGATCCCTAAAAATTAACTTAATAGGCAATATTAAAAAGTACATTATCATACAAAAACGATCCATTTTAGTATACAAAGGAATATCATTTTTGGTTAGTAACAAATTTTACAATAACAAATTACAGCAGTATCAACTTTTTATTGTTTAAGCTAGGTACTCTGTTCAAAATACCGTGCGAAATGCTGTCAAACTACATATAAAATATTTGGAATGAAATATATGCGAAATAATTTCGCAAAAGCAGTACTCTGTTTTTATTGTGGAAAACATGTGAAATAATCTGGCAACCTTATTTTTCCACACGAAATAACATAAGCAGCACTTCTTTCGCACGAAATTAAAACTGTCAAACAGCATATAAAATTTTTCGCATGAAAAAACCATAATTTTTCGCAAATATGAACAGAGTACTAGGCTTTACATTTTAAAAGAAAGAAGAACATGACAATACTCAGTATATATATGGGGCATTTCACGTCAAGTGGACCAACTTTTGAAATCGATGTCTTCCGATCGCGATGAAATTTCCACCAATGTTAGTTCTATGGGATAGTAATTCGGACACCATTTTTCAACAAGATCGGTCAAGAACTCTCTGAGTTATAGGAGGTCAAAATTTGACATTTTGGCCAAACAGGTGTTTTTTTTTATCCATATAACTTATTACCTATTGTTCTTAGCAAAATGTGTCCCAAATAGTTTAGATAGCTATTTATGCAATCTTTCGAAAAAAAAAATTTTAAAAATTTAATAAAATATTTTAGATTTTTTTTTTTTAAATCAAAAATATTTTTGACTTTTTTTTCAAAATGGGCCCTTTTTATTTTTTTTAAGAAAGCTTAGGTCTTTTCCTAAGCGACCTATATGGTCGCTTAGTGGGATGCGAGTGGGATATCTATCAAAAAAATATTTTGTAACTCAAGATTTAAAATTTTTGAATTTTTTTGCAAAATCAAAAACTTTGTTGACTTTTTTTAAAAAAATGGACCCATTTTTTATTTTTTTTTTGCTCAGAAGAAAGCTTATGTGTTTTCCTTTAACACCCTTTTTGTCGCTTAGTGGGATGCGAGTGGGATATCTATAAAAAAAATGTTTTGTAACTCAAGACATACAATTTTTTACTTTTTTTTGAAAAATCAAAAACCTTTTTTTCTTTTTTTTTCCAAAATGGACTCTTTTTTTATTAATTTTTTTTTCTCAAAAGAAAGCTTAGGTCTTTTCCTTTAAAACCTTTTTGGTCGCTTAGTGGGATTCGAGTGGGATATCTATCAAAATAAATGTTTTGTAACTCAAGACAAATGTTTTTAAATTGATTTTTTCATATTTGTGTGTAAGTGTTTCTAAAACCTTAAAAACAAAAACCACAACAACTGACCGATAATAGCCACTGGAGGGGTGCAATATGAGGCCGACCGCTATTAATTTTCCACCCCCACAATTTGTCTGAGTTTTGTATCTTGCGGCTTTTTTAGTCAATCCTAGATGTAGTTTTCAGCGCACGTGATTTTCATTGTTAAAATATCAGGTGCCCCAGAAACAAATTTTTGGAATCAAGTGGAAATATTTTATGGCCCTTCTCCGAAGTACCAGTTTATTTATTATTTTATGACAAAACGTGTGTTATTTACATAAATACTTACAAAATTCAAAATGTCTACGACTTCTAAAAAGGCTAAGGTTGAAAATGAAATTTATTCGTCTTTTTGTTTTAATCCCTTTAACAAAATGAAGCACAGATCATCAGATATGCGAAATATTTCCGACGGCTTATTAAAAAAATTCCCTACGCTGTCAAAACGATTGAAAATTTGTGGATCATGCAGGAAAGAGCTCGGAAAGTTGAACGAATTACCGAATTTGAATAGTAATGAGCCTTGCGTTGAAGTTATTCCAGATGAAGACAAAAGTAATTCCGAGAATGAAGACAGAACTGTTGATGATGATGGTTATTCTAACTTTTCATATTCAACGAATGAGTGTCGAAACCAATACCATAAGGATGCAGTAGAAGTTCTTGAACAAATAAAAGAGAAATACAAAACGTCACAGAGTGAAGCTGAAAGAATTCAACTTCTCACGCTTGCTCCAAGAACATGGAGTTCTGCAAAAACAATGACTGAGTTTGGAACGTCTCAACGAAAAGCAAGAATTGCTAAACAATTGGTTGCTGAGCATGGGATTCTCACACTCCCAAACAAAAAGAATGGAAAAACTTTGGAGTGCGATACTAAATCTCTAATAACTCAGTTTTATCAGCGAGATGATATGAGTCGCCTGATGCCAGGGATGAAAGACTGGATGTCTGTACGAATCGATGGCAAGAAAGTTCAAATGCAGAAGAGAATGGTTCTCTGTAACCTGAATGAATTATTCGCAACATTTCAATCTGAATACGAGGATGTCAAAATTGGATTCACAAAATTTACACAACTGAGGCCAAAACATTGCGTTTTGGCAGGAAGCAGCGGAACTCACACAGTATGTGTTTGTATTTACCATGAAAATGTTAAATTGATGTTGAAGGAAATCAACTTAAATTACTTAAAAGATGATTCATCAGAAGATTTACACCATTACCGCGATTGCCTTAAATTGACTATGTGCCCTAATGCTACAACTTCTTGCCACTTAGGTGAATGTTCGAATTGCCCGGAAACCACATCCATCAAAGAAAATTTAATCAACTCTTTTGATCGAGAATGTATTGAGGAGTTAAAATTTGAATCTTGGCTTCAGACTGAAAGATGCATACTGAAAACCATAATTTTAAATGTGGATGATTTTGTGGAAGAACTGTGTAGAGGATTGCTAAATTTGAGAACCCATGACTTTTTAGTCAAAGAGCAGTGGTCATTCTTCAAGGACTTGAAAACACATTTGAAGTCTGGTGAATTCATTATTTCATTTGATTTCGCAGAGAACTATAAATATGTTCTTCAGGATTCCATACAAGCATTCCACTTCAATAACGACCAAGCAACTATATTCACAGTAGTTATTTACTACATGAAAGAAGAAAACCTGGAACACAAAAGTATGGCAATCATATCCGACGATTTAAAACATGACACCGTTGCAGTTTATGAGTACCAGAAGATAATACTAAATTATCTAAAATCTAAATTTACAGTAGAAAAGGTATACTACGTTTCGGACGGAGCTCGTCAACATTTTAAAAACAAAAGTAGCTTCGCAAATCTTACAGCTCATGAAAAAGATTTTGGAATGCCAGCTGAGTGGCATTTTCATCCTACTGCTCATGGTAAAGGAGCATGTGATGGTATTGGAGCAAACCTCAAAAGAAATGCAGCGAAGTATAGCCTCCAGTGCTCTCATCAAGATCTCATCTTAGATGCGACTGCTTTATTCCATTGGGCAAAGAATTATTGTAAAGAAACTAAAATAGTTTTTAGTAGCAAAGAGGATCGTGAGGAAACATTGAAAACACTAAAGAGCAGATTCGATGCTGCTGTAACAATCGATGGTACTGCTCAATACCATGCTTTCATACCGCTTGTCGATGGAAGACTCAAATTAAAAAAGTTTTCTGCATCTACTCAATGCGATTTCTTTCCAAAGCCAAAAAAGAAGCCAGCAGCGAAATCAGTAGCTGAATCTAATAACGCCAAGAAAGGATTGACAAAAAAAAAGCAGCTAATAAAGGTGACAAATAAGGAGGATAAAAGTATGGATATTTGAAAATTTAAAAACTTCATAAATTAAGTGTCAAAATAATTATTATATAAATTGATCTATTGTGATTAAGATTAAATTTTACTAAATTATTCATCTTTTTATTATTATTATTATTATTATTATTATTATTATTATTATTATTATTATTATTATTATTATTATTATTATTATTATTATTATTATTATTATTATTATTATTATTATTATTATTATTATTATTATTATTATTATTATTATTATTATTATTATTATTATTATTATTATTATTATTATTATTATTATTATTATTATTATTATTATTATTATTATTATTATTATTATTATTATTATTATTATTATTATTATTATTATTATTATTATTATTATTATTATTATTATTATTATTATTATTATTATTATTATTATTATTATTATTATTATTATTATTATTATTATTATTATTATTATTATTATTATTATTATTATTATTATTATTATTATTATTATTATTATTATTATTATTATTATTATTATTATTATTATTATTATTATTATTATTATTATTATTATTATTATTATTATTATTATTATTATTATTATTATTATTATTATTATTATTAGTATTAGTATTAGTATTAGTATTAGTATTAGTATTAGTATTAGTATTAGTATTAGTATTAGTATTAGTATTAGTATTAGTATTAGTATTAGTATTAGTATTAGTATTAGTATTAGTATTAGTATTAGTATTAGTATTAGTATTAGTATTAGTATTAGTATTAGTATTAGTATTAGTATTA